>NC_061122.1:94181359-94449127 GCF_002878395.1 Capsicum annuum | reverse complement strand
GGTGTAACCTTTGATTTTTGAGTTGCCTCAATTAGGGTTTCATCTGTAAACTGGATACGCCGACTCCTTAGCTACCTATTTGGTTTTGTTCCATTCGAATTGATTATGGTTGACTAATTTTTGTATGACAGCCAGTTGGTACTTAGTGATGGTTTCTTTTGCATTTGACCTTTTTTTTTAGTTTTTTATTAAAATTTTGGGTGATTTGCCCAGTAGAAGTAGAATGCTCGAGTTGAATTCCATATGTCTTTATCCTCGGTTAATTGACATTATTGAAAGGATCAATTAGTGGCGAATGTTTATGGTTCAGACTCCTGACTGTCATTTTTAAGGGTCATCCAGACCAGTTGCAACATTAGCAATATATTATAGAATTTGGTCAGCACCGGTTGCATGCCTAAGTAGCACCCTATGTTCTTGTTCTTATGCTTTCCTCTATGGATTTTTGGTGGATCTACTTTAGTTCTTCGAGGTTAGTGTGATGGGGTTACACGGTAGGATTTTGATGACTATCTGCTTGGTTTTGAGTGGATGTTTAGTTTGGATAAGCCAAAGAAAGATATATTTGGAAATTGGAGTTGGTGGCTGATATGATATAGAAATATAGCATTTTGACACTTAAAACTATAAAAATATTTAAGTTTCTTAGGTATTTTTGTTAGATATGATGCCTTTTAGGTATGTTTTGTAGGAAAGAAGGTTTTGGATGCTAAATGGACGGTAAAGACGAAAGGTTTTGGATGCTAAATGGAAGGTAAAGATGAAAAATGCAGTTTTGTCTAATTACTTGGACTTTTTTGGGAGCATGTGGAACTTACAAGGAGTATGTGAACAAAGTATGTGCCAAATCTTTAAGTACAAAGGCTTGGGTGTAGGAATTTGAAGACTCTATCACTTACAAAAGAAACATACGATCCATATGTTGAACATAACGATCTGTATGTGGTCAAAGTATGTGTCAGAGTTGACCATCTACAAATTTGCAGGATCTAGAAAATTTTTGTAGCACTTATTTGGGTACACATGTGGACTGTATGTAGTACATATGGGCCGTATGTGGCCCAAGTAAGTGGCCATCGATTCTATTTTTCCTTTTTTGTTTGGCTTTGATTTTTAGTGTTTTCTAATGTACTATCAATACCCTTTTTGTGTTTTTCGGTAGTACTTACAAACTTTGACATATTTTTACACTCATTAACATATTGTGATCTTTGAAATCTTGTATTAGCAATTTTGGTTGATAATTCAATTTCTGACATGGGTTTTGATCATTGATTATTGTGTTATTACATTAATGATTTCCATCATGAAAATCATTAGTAGTTTCAAAAGAATGAGTGGCTAAGACCCTTAGCTAGTGTTGTAGAAAGCCTAGCAGATTGATGAAGTAGGTGAAGTGTGAAGCTATTCTGAACAAGTACCCATGCATGTATTGTATTATATTTTATGTAATAGTTGTCTTAGAAGTTGCAAACGCTAGGATCCCACTAAGATATTCCTATGAACTTCAAATGGGGAGTCAAACTGGGAAAAGATAATGACAACATTAATTTAGAGTTAATTACCCAAAAAAGCTTACTAGTATTATCTTCTTAGGCTAGTTTCATCTAATAACTTGATACTCACAAGGTGATAGTTAACTAGGATTCAAGATAAGTTTTAGTAGAGAGACATTCTAAGACTCAAAAGGTAAATGGTTAAATCCGTCAATGAGTTCACAAGAAATTTGATGGCACATAAATTATAAGATTTTACATGCAAGGTACTAGGTTGGTTTAGTTTAGTACTACAAACCTATGGATTTGAGATGTCAGGGAAACGTAGTACTAGTTTTCGTCTTCCATTTATTTCAACAAAAATCAACAATCAGTTACTTATGGTTACTTTAAACTACAAATCCCCCTATTTACTCGTTGATTCCAACAAAAGAGAGATACGATACTTTTAGTCCATGTGGGTATGACCCTAACCCTAGTTGGGTTAATATATTGACTGCGACCTCTTTAGCCTAAATTTAGAGGTGTAGTTTAGGTGTGGATCAAAATTTTGGCGCCATTGCCAGCGACTACAGTGTTGAGTAGCTTGAAGTTATTAAAGTTCACGGGTTTTGTTTGTTATTCTTAGTTAGGTATATGCCAGTGTATGCCTAACACCAGGAGTCAAGGGAATACCTTACTCCCTTTGAATTTTAATACTGAGAGAATCCTATAGCTGATGCTAGAATAATAGAGCTGAAGAGATATGACATTCTTGAAGGGGTTCATGATAATACACACCAGGTGCATCCCCCTCCCCAACACAGAGTTCAGGATATTGTTGATAAACAAATTGAGAAGTTGCTAACACAAGAAACTAATGAGAAGAGAGAAAAAGATCCTTAGTGTATAGCTCAGGAGGCAGAGCTAGCTGAGAAGAGACAGGATGTAAATTGCCAAGAAACAATTGATGGTAATCAAAATAGAGTTAGAGGTGGCTGAGTTCAAGTGATCTGATCATACCAGTACTTGTATCTATATAAGGATGATGATAAGGACTTGGGATATGTTAAGCTAACGAAAACAAGAGCTATTGTTCCTCTTATTATGTCCACAGGTCTTAAGTTTGATATAATACGTTCCATGATCTAGCTCTTAAACTTGAAGGATGTATTTGCGGGTTTTCCCACTGTTGACGAAAATATGCATCTTGCATGTTTCACTAGAATCTGCAATTCTTGTACAAATATAAGGGTGAAATACGAGGTTCTTAGATTGAGGTTGTTCCCTTTTTCGCTAATAGGAAAAACATCTTTATAGGTAGGGTACCTTACAAGAGAATCTATCACCATATGGAATGAGTTGTATAGGCAATTCTTGAACTAGTTCTTTCCTCCATCTAGGATGTTGCAGCTTAAGGATGAGATTTATAATTTCAGGCAACTGCAATCTGAGTCTATGTACGAGGCTTCGTTCAGGTTCAAGAAAAAGTTGAGTATGGTGCCCAAACATCAGATTTTTGGGATGAGATTATTGAATATATTCTAAATAGCCTTGACTATCATTTATAGATCCACGTAAGACAAAATCTCTTGAGGAGATTATTTAAGACTACACTGGGAGGTAGTTTCTGACATTCTAGACCAAATTTCTCTCACTAACAAGGGTGGGAACTCAAGAGGTACAAAGAGTTTTTGGAACTTATGCTATTAGTTCCTCTAGTGACTAGAGAGTAGCTGATGATTCTGTAGTGCAAGAAATTTCACTGCTCATAACTGATCTTTGGTTGCTTGCTAAGAAGTTTGTGAAAGAGAAATTTTGAGAAGGTGAATTTAGTTGGAACATAGGGTACAACTTTTAGAGTTTATGGGTTTGAGTTAGAAGAGGAGGTTACGTATCTAGATCGTCAGCTGGCAGTTTTTTGAGCCCAAAGGCATGGAAACCAAGATCAGAACTACTACGATGATAGATACAGAGATCGCAGTAGGGAATGAGAGGGTGACTGGTGTAGAAGGGATGATTATAAAGAGAAGGGAGACAGACACATTTCACTAAGATGTCGTGAAACATAAAAAGAATGAAAATGAAGCTAACCGAACTTGTAAAGGGAAAAAAGATTTAGGAGGCTAGACTTAAGAAAATGAAAGAAGATATCTCAAGATTGACTCAAAAAGTTGAGTCTTATGAAACTGCTATCAAGCAGCTAGAGTACCAGTTTGGGAAAATGTGGACCACTTTAAATCGGAGATATCTAGGGATGCTTTTGAGTAACACTATTCAAAATCTGAAAAATGATGGTCATGTTCTTGCTATTATCAAATAGAGTGGTTTAACTATTATGGATCCTTCTTTACCTACCGTGAGAGTGCCACAGAATGATAAAACTGCTGTTGATAAAACACCTATTATAAAATTAGAAAAGGCAATAGGTTATGATAGTAAAGTTGTTGAGGATAAAAGTAAGGGTGATGTAATGCTAGTAATCAAATCCATCCCATGACCACCCCCACCCTTTCCTCAATGGATGAAACAAAAGAAAGATAAAGGGAAATTCAAGAAGTTTATTGATATGCCAAAAGAATTGAGCTTGAACATCCCTCTTCTTAAAGCATTGGAGCAAATTCCTGGGTATGCCAAGCTTATGAAATATTTAGTGACCAAGAAGCAGACTACGAGTTTTGAGAAACTGAGTGGACTGCACCATTGTAGTGCAGTTACTTCTAGATCTATGGACCAAAAACGGGTGATCTTGGTGAGTTCATAATTCTATATATTATTCGGAGCCTCCAATTTGCTAGAGCTCTATGTGACTCCAGGGGCTGGATAAATTTGATATTGCTGTCCTTGTTCAGATAATTGGGTTTGAGCAATCCTGAGCCGACTACCATGTTGTTATTGATGTCTGACCACAGTATCAAAAAGCCTATGGGAATTTTATTTGATGTAATGGTAAGAGGTTATCACCTCATCTTTCCAGATGATTTTGTGATTTTGGATTGTGAGGTTGATTTTGAGATGCCCATAATTTTAGGAAGACCATTTATGGCCATGGGTAGGGCAATGGTTGACATAAAAAAGAGGGAACTGAAATTCGAAGTCAATAAGGAAGAAGTCACATTCAATGTCTAAAGAACAATTAAGCAGTCAACTGATATGCGAGTGGTATCAGTCATTGATTGTATTGATGACCCAAAAGGGTACTCTTTTGGGTTTATTAATAAATTTTGAGTGGTCAAAATACCCATGTCATGCCACGATGACAAATCAAATGTTGCAAGGGAGGCAACCCATGGGCTTGTTGGTGAACTCTGAGTATCTGACATTGCCATATCATGCTGCGATATTAAATTAAACCCTGAGTGGGGGGTATACCACTATTTTAGTATTCACTTTGTTTTTTTTTTTAGGTTTACAACTTAGGGACTAACATGAAACACGATAAGGTTGCTATATTCATAATCTTCCATGTAAGGGGACTGTATGACTAACCCACAAGGTCACAAGTCCCACTCAGGTCAGGTAACGTTGTGCAATAGCTAAAAATATGTAATTTGGAGGATACTAAAGGGAAATTCTAGAATTTGACATATAATCCTTCTTACAGAGTTGTAAATACCTATTATGAACACATAAGTAGTAGGGAAAGTATCAGAATACAAAGTCTAGAGAGCAGGAAAGTGGGCCAAAAATTTTGTCCCACATACGACCAGCACATATGAACCGTATGTACCACATACGTCCTGCATGTGGCATATGTAAGTTGATAGGTAGGCCCAAATATTATTCAAAATTTTTGTCCTACCCATTCTTAAATGAACATAAAGCTACCCCCTTGCTATTTAAGCTATGTTTAACTCATTTTAACTCACCAAATCCTCAAAAATTCATTCTTTATCTTAAAATCTCACTTTCCATCTCAAAGTGTAAATTTTCTCCAAACATAGAAAAAGGTTAAATTGGAACTTGTTTGTGGTACCAACTTGTCCACAAGTGCTATACACGTGTTCCAACTTTGAGTTTACTTCACTTCTTCGTATTGCACTTCCACTTTTTCATCTAAATGGTAAGTAGCTGGTGTTTTTATTTTCATGAAATATTTATTGTTACCAGAAAAGTTATTAGTTAGGATCCTTGAAATACACTAAGATCTTAATGTATGATGTATTTATTGGATTAAACCCTAAAATTATGCCCTAACCGAAAGTGGTACTTGAAGAAGTAGGGGAATATGAAGAGTTTGGTATGATAGATAACAGTGATAAATATAATTCTTGATGTATGCATGCACAATGGACTCATTGGGATTGTATTCAAGTATATGGATGTGAAAATTGAAGGAAAATTAAAATTTATCAAATTTAAAATTTTTTATTGAATTTTGGCGTCCCTCATTCTCTGTTAGAAGATAGTTCTTGGTTTCATAGGTACACATGGCTTTCAAAGATGCAAAGAAGAAGTTTGCTTCATTGAGTAAACAAGATGATTCCCCCAAGCCCAGTTGTTCGATGGATAAGTAACCTATTACACAACTTAGATAAGTACATGCTATGCGATATGCTGAGCGACTAGAGGCCAGATACATGAGATAGCTGAGACTTTTATTTTGGGTACTATGGGTGTGCAGCTTCCAGATTACTCATAATGGGGTATAAGGCCGGCCTTTATGCAACGTAGTCCTAAAACTGAGGTTGTGCAAGTTATCCAGGACGCCTAGGCAAATCCAGGCCGGTCGAGAATGAAGTCAGCCCAGAGATCCCCCTTATACTCTCCTCTATGGAGTGATGATAATGACACTGAAGATGAGGTAGAATCAGATCCAGTTCCACAGGTTGATGCTCAGGACCTCCAGTATGAGTAGGGGCCTGAGGATAAGTCCGAGGCCATAATTTATGAGAAGCTATAAGGTGTACCCTAGTCTTAGGAGGGTACAAGAAAATCCTCCTATAAGGTGCCAATTCTAGATTTAGAGGCACTGATATAGTAGGTAAAGAGTTTCTCCCCTACACATATTCCAAAGATACCTCTGGAAGAGGACTCGAGAAGGTTTATAGAGGTAATGCAAATAATATTTAATATAGACCGTCACATTACTGAGATTGGATGACCCAAGAGGGTCATTTATGAGGAGCACCAGATTGAGCTATCTGGGTTGAGTAGAGAACCATAGCTACGAGTAGCTTTTAATCATTATCAATTAGAGTGGATGACTAAACCACTTGGTTCTGTCAGCCTATCTTTGGTGCAAAAATTCTACGTATTATATTATGCCACCATATATTTGATTATTCCTAGGAGGGATATCTCAAAGCATGTTGAGCAGCCCCATCTTGAGCAAAACCTTACGAGAGGGGTTATGTTTGATATTTTAGGGGAAACCATTTGTCGAGTTCTTTTTTGTCCAGACTATATTACCCCATCATCCACAATAGAGTATGACTAATGATTAAGAGTTTCATGTAACAAATATATTATGAGGGAAGATAAGAATAGACACGAGGGAGTTGAAAGGGAAAGGTGGATAGATGACAATATTACAGCTTTGGGTGATGAGACCCCATGGATTGAGGGGCAGGACATGATAAAAAGGAAACACTAACTTTTACTGCTAAGTTTTTATGGTTGCTCATAAGATATAGACTATTTATGACTACTTAAAATAATGTATTTACTTAGAGGGAGATACTTTGATTACTAGCATGATGGTCGGTGTATGATATTGACTTTCTAACCATCATTTGACATGAGATTTATACGAGTGACTTTTGGGAGATGGCGACTTTGCCATTTCCTTGTCTTATAAAGAGACTGCGTGATGATGTTTGCATATTAAAGATATTAAGAGTTGATGAGAGAGTACGGTTGATAGAGATGGTGAAGGATCCAACACATCTGTCTCTTCCCAAGAGACCTAGTGGTCTTGCCATAATATCTCAGGCCCTAACTAAGGGCACTATAGTTTCTATAGATCCTAAGGATGTACAAAGAGAGAGGATGTGGGAAAAGGTATAGATTTTGAGATAGGGGAGAAGAGAGAGGATCATGAAGAGACTACACAGGGTGAGGGGACCCCAGAGCTGGTTGGTGCATCTTTAGGGCCCACTCACCCATCTAGTTTAGCTAATACATAAGGTATGGTGTTAGTTTCTCATGAATCTTGCAAAGCTTAGTGGACAGCCAGAACGCCACTACTAAATAACTAAAGAATATGAAGATAAAAATGGCAACTTTGTATGGGCAGATCTAGTCATAGGTCCATAATAGACTAGAGACGATATAAGCTAGATGGGATTCTGCACACACAGCTGCTATATCATAGCAATGTGTTGATCTATGTGCAGGTATTATTACTTTTGAGAGACGTGTGGTAGATAGACTAACAACGATTAAGGCATCAAATCTAGGTGGAATTAGGTATGAGATGGATACTTTAAGAGAAGAAGTACGCTCTCTTAAAGAGAGCCATATGATAGCCATCCCTCCGGTCATACCTTCAGTACTTCAAACATCACCTCCGTATGGTCTGACATAGTTTAATTGATTTGCAAAGGATGATAAGTAGGTCCTCTTAGTTGGGATCGTCAGAGTCCATGAGGGAGATATTTAGGATCCTGATTTACCATTTGAGTAGGCCTAAAATTAATAAATATGAGTTAAGGGAGACTGCTTTCATTAATAGGTAGAGGTGTGCCAAGATAGAAATGGGTGCATTTTTTAGTATTGCACTACCACCAGCACTGCCTCCGCCAGTGGATATACCCATATCTTAGGAATATCATGACATGTACACTTAGTGCATCCTAGGTATGTCCTCACTTCCCTTTGTTTTACTTTGTTTTCTCCTTAGGGACAGTGTATAGTCTTTTAGTTAGGGGTGGGCGTACCATTACTGCTGTGAGTTTTATTGTTGTGCTTCTTTTCCTATTAATCGCGGTATAGTTGTAGAACCGACATGTCTAAGTATAAAGTTTTTTCATGTTATGCTTTGTTTCGTGTTGTTATGTCTATTATTAATTAACTAGGTGATTTATTTTTATCTAGGGAAGTTGGCATGTCTAGATTTTAATTTTTGTGAAAAATGATACACTTTTAATTTTTTTTTAAACTGTGTGTGATGTATATATGTGTGACCATTTTTTATCTTGTTATGACATTAGTATTAGGGGCATAATAAACATAGACAACAATTGCATGAACTAGATAAGGGTTGTAGCTTTGTGATATAGTCCTATGCCATGTATGTTTGAGCTACTACCTAGTTTTCCTTGTGTGTTAAATCCACAATTAGCATGATTTGTCTTACTTAGGATGTAGGATAGTGTAGCACCCCGAGTCTGCACCCCAGATGTCACACGGTGCTTATAATCTCGAAGGACCATAAGCTAACACATGACTGGTACCTGATGTGATCATTGAATCTTCTATAAGGTTCATAACTGAAATCAAACAATGAGTATTGATAAATAAAAATTGGAAACTGAACAACTATCTGAAATGATATAGTATAAAGAGCCTCTAACTGAACTATCTGAATATGGAATTGAAGGGACAAGCCCTCAACTAACTATGAATACTGAAGTACTGATAGCTGAAATAATACTCTGTCCTTGAACTATGAGGACTCACCACTAATCCACTGCTCATAATCTGGGTAATTAGGTACAGTCAGGAGCCCATGCATCTGAACCTATGATATAAGACATCATAGAACAAAAGAAAGCTATGCTTCAGTACTTTGAATGTACTGGTATCCTAGGTGAGGTAAGGTTGAATATAGGTGTTCATGTGCATACACAGTAAATGGATGAGAAATCATAAATATAACTGAGTGCGAGTACATGTATATCTGAAACTACTGTAAAATGTTATTAGGCAATTCTATGCACATAACTATGTATACAGTAACTGAGATCACATTTAATACTGGATAATGAGTTATGAAAACTGAATGACTAATATCTGAGTTTAATGATACTGTATTACTATTAATTGAGTGACTATTTCTGATAGTCCTTATTTTGTAGAACTAAACTGAGTTCTATACTAAGCAACTGGGTGACTGTATCTGACAGTCCTGATTTTGATATTGACCTGAGGTTTTATAATGAGTGTTAAACTAAAACTAAAATTATGGGAGTGTTCATCTAACCGAGATACCCCAATTATAAATTGAGTTGGGGTCCAACCTGTGACCCTAGTTGGAAGGGTGTTAGAACGTTTCCAAGGGATACTAACAATGACTATAAGTTAACCCTCTCTGGAAGGAAGCTCTTTTATCAATCCTCTCTAGAAGGAAATATCGTACGAGATGTATCAACCCTAGAATGGCAGGAAGATATCTCAGCCTACTCTTGTTATATTTCTGTAATGCTGGGACACTACTAAGAGTTAAACCCTTTTTAATGACAGAAATGCCCCCATCCCTGGGTTCGCTCGATGCTGATTCCTACTCCCAACTGAATAGACACTGAACTGATTTTTAAACTGTACTTGGCTTGACTGAATTGTTACTGTTCGTGTTGTCTAACTGAACTGGACTGATTTTACTAAGTTCTATTAACTAACTGAATATACTGAGTTCTATTACTGACTAAATATACTGAGTTCTATTACTATCTGAGTATACTGAGTTCTATTATAGACAAAGTACTACTGTACATACATATTTGAGACTATCCTAAAACTACTGTAAATCTAGGTAGCGACTAGATTTTTGGGTATTAGGTACCCCCAGGACTCGATATCATGCATAGTAAAAACATAGCATAATCTTGAATTGTACACATAGTAAAAACATAGTAAAAACTAGTCACTCTGCCACAAATTCATTCATTGAGGTATTTTAGAAAACACTTGCATAGCATGAAATTGTACACATACTATTATGTCATGATTCACTATTCAACTCTCATGAACATTATATCAAACACTTAGGGGTATAGTTTATGCATATTATACTAGTCTACATACCCTCATCATGATCACAATTTCAAACTCACAAATTCAAGGGTTTCCAACATGAAAATACATAAAATTACGCACATACTATTTAATTCATATGAATTTTGTAAGTAATCATGGATTAGAAACCAAATAAAATCATAATCATGAATGCAATTTAACTCAACATGGAATTCATGAAAGCAATTATCTTAAAATTTTTAAAAGAGGTTCTTGAACCCCAAGGATGGAAGGAAACTCTTGGATGAACACCTAACATACCTTGGTAAGTAAATTTGCTAAGATTGATGGTGTGTTCTTGAAGATTGGTCTTCAAATTTGAATGCCCTAAGGTTTGATCATACGTAAATTTGAGAGAGAATAAGAGCTTTTGTCCTTAGAGTAGGTTAATCTCGTGTTTTTGGGGCTAATTAAGGGTGAAAAATGACCAAAATACCCCTCTAGATGCGGAGTTTTATTGATTGAAAACATGCCCAATGAAGCAGTGAGCACCGTGCTGTGTCGATGGCATTTATGCTAGAACAATGCGTCGTATCGAGTTTGTGTTGGTTCATTGGAATTGCACTGAAAGCTGGAAAAAATTATGAATCGACGCAATGGATGATGCGACGCGTCGATATCGTGTCGACCCACTATTTTAGCCACTTGGATATGATTCAAATAAGGTTCAAAATATTTGAAACTTACCCAAAGTAACCTATTGACACAGCTGATCATGATTCAATCCAAGGATCAACATTTTAAGGTCATAAGGGTCGTAAAATAAGATTGCCAAATTATGAAGGATAAAATAATTCTAGGTGTAAACACTTAGCTGAAGTTACTAAGTTTGGGACCTCTTTTCAAGATTTAATAGACTGAGTTAATCTTAGGATTTTGTGGGGTCTTACAATATCTCCCCTTTGGGAACATTCATCCTTGAATGAGACTAACTAAGTTGAGAATAGTGATAGACTGAATTTACATACTAATCATGCACAACTGAAGCATGATTTCATGACTGAATCTACTGATATACTGAACTATCATACTGATATGCATAACTGATGCATGTCTAAGTTCTGAAGACATAACACATGACAGAGTTGTTTCATGAAGGTATGAATGATATAAGAATTCTATGCATCTAAACCGATACAAATTTATATCGGTAATTTGAGCATGGAACAGAGTAAATTCAAGGAAAACTCTTACCTTCAGCTAAGTATGAGTTTGTGGAGAATAGGTGAGTATAAATGGTACGCATATCTACTTCTTCTTCCTAAGTGGCTTTCTCAACAGACTAATTTCACCAAAGAACTTTGACTAGAGGAACCTCTTTGTTCCATAGTATGCGAACATGAAAATAAAGAATTTTGACTAGGATTTCCTCATAAGAGAGGCTGTTCTAAAAATAAATTCCCTCTATCGGGACTACAACTACTGGGTCACCTATGCACTTTTTTTAGCAAGGATACATGAATTAGTGGGTGAACTGAAGCTAAGTCTAAAGGAAACTCAAGCTTGTAAGCTACCTTTCCAAAACAGCTGAGAATTTGGTAACGACCGATATATCGGAGACTGTGTTTCCCCTTCTTTCCAAACCTCTCCACTCCTTTCATAAGAGTGATTTTCTAATATGTAAAGTCACTAATCTCAAACTCAATAGGCTTTCTTCGCATATAGACATACGATTTCTATCGGCTATGAGCTGTTTTGAGCCTTTCCCTGATCAACTGAAATTTTTCTAAGGCATCAAATACCAAGTCAAGCCCTACCACTTTACCTTACCCACTTCAAACCAACCAATGGGGGATCTCCATCTCCTTCTTTATAGCGCCTCAAACAGAGAGATCTGAATACTGGAATAATAACTGTTACTATATGCAAACTCAATCAAAGGCATGTGGTCATCCCAACTACCCTTAAAGTCAATGGTGCACGCTCTTAACATATCTTCTAGAGTTTGGATTATCCTTTCTGCCTAACAATCTATCTGAGGGTGAAAGGTTGTACTGAGGTAAACTTGGGTACCAAGACCTTTTTGGAAGGCTTTCCAGAAATGAGAGGTGAAATGAGTCCCTCTATCTAAAATGATGGATAGCGGAACTCCGTGCAATCTAACCATCTCTCTAACATAGATCTTGGCATAATCCTTAGACGAAGAGGAGGTATGAACTGGTAAGAAATGACCTGATTTAGTTATTTTGTCTACTATGACCAAAATCAAATTATGTTGGCGATGAGTACGTGGTAAACCCATCATAAAATCCATGTTTACTTCTTCCAACTTCCATGTGGGAATACTGAACTCTTGCATAGACCCACTAGGATTCTGATGCTTAATCTTGTCCTGCTGATATGTAGAGAACTTAACCACACACTCTGCAATGTCTCTCTTCATCCCAATCCACCAATAGACCTCCCACAAATTATGGTACATCTTAGTAGCCCCTGGGTGAATCAAGTAATATGCTCCATGTACCTCTGCAAGAATCCTCTGTCTCATGCTATCCACACATGGAACACATACTTTACCTTGGCAGTGTAACACACCATCTTACCCTTGGGAGAAAACCTCTACTTTATGATCTCTGATTCAGTCATTTAGTTTAACTAAACTGGGATCTTTGTTATGCTTTTCTTTGACCTGGGAAAGCAAATAGGATTTTGAGCTATTTTTTACCCATACGCTACCCTATATTGAATCGACTAAGCGGACAACTAGTTGGGAAAACTGATGAACTTCCTAAACTAAATATTTCTTACCATCCTCCACATGAGCAACACTACCCATAGATATCCTACTGAGAGCATCAGCCACTATATTGGCCTTGCTCGGATGATACAAGACTCTCATGTTATAGTCTTTCAACAACTTTAACCACCTTCTTTGATGTAAGTTTAGGTCTTTTTGAGAAAACACATACTGCAGGCTCTTGTGGTCTGTAAACATATCCATATGTACCTTAGATAAATAATACCTCTAAATCATTAGGACAAGCACGATCGCTGCTAACTCAAGATTATGATTAGGATAATTCTTTTTATAGGGATTAAGCTATCTAAAGGCATAGGCTATGGCCTTACCTCTTTGCACCAAAACACACACCAAACCAACTCTAGAAGAATCATAATACACAACAAATACATTTGAACCATATGGTAAAGTCAAAACTGGGGCTATAGTAAGTCGAGTCTTCATCTCCTGAAAACTCTTCTCATAACAATCTGACCACTAGAATTTGACTTTTTTTCTAAGTCAATCTAGACATGAGGAATGCAATAGACGAAAGTCCCTCAACAAACCATCGGTAATACGTAGCCAAGCCCAAGAAACTTATAATATCTGATGGAGAGATAGGTTTGGGCTAGTTACTCACTCCTTTGGTCTTTTGAGGATCAACTCTAATGCCATCATCGGAAACTATATGACCAAGAAAATCTACTGACCTTAGCCAAAATTTACATTTACTAATTTTGGTAAAAAACTAATGGTCTCTGAGAGTTTGTAATACTATACTTAGATGGTCTATATAATCATTTTCCATGCGGGAGTAGATAAGAATATAATGAATAAAGACTATCACGAACATGTACAAGTACTGCTTGAACACTAGCTTTATTAAGTCCATGAAGGCATGAAGGTTGTTGGAGCATTGGTAAGATCAAATAACATGACTAGGAATTTGAAGTGACCATACCGAGTTCTTAAAGCTATTTTTGGAATGTCACATTCTCTGATTCTGAGCTGGTGATAGCCTGATCTGAGGTATATCTTAGAAAAGTAGTTGGCACCCTAAAGTTGGTCAAAAAAGTCATCAATTCTTGGAAGTGGATACTTCTTCTTGAACTTGAATTTATTTAGTTGATGGTAGTCTATACATATTATAAGGGAACCGTATTTATTACGCACGAATAAAACTAGTGCATCCCAAGGGAATACACTAGGTCTGATGAATCCTTTATCTAGGAGATCCTTCAACTGTTCTTTTAATTCTCTGATTTCTTTTGGAGCTATTCTGTATAGCAAAATAGAGATGGGATGAGTATCTAGAAGAAGGTCGATTTTAAAGTCAATTTCATGCTCGGTAGAGACTCCTGGAAGATCTTTGAGAAACACATCATGGAATTCACAACTACTAGAACTGACTATAGATTAAGGGTCTTTGAACTCGAGTCTTTAACTCGAACAAGATAATAGACACACCCCTTAGATATCATTTTTATCACCCTTAGGTAGAAAACCAGATGACCTCTAAATCCTAAAGTACTATCCCTCCACTCAAGGACAGGTTCATTAGGAAACTAAAAATGGACAACTCTGTTTATGCAGTCAACTAAAACATAGAATGAATGAAGACAATCCATGCCGAGAATGACATCAAAATTTGTCATCTCTAATTCTACTAAGTCTGCTTAGGTAACTTTCTGAAATACCATAATCGGAAAGTTCCTATATACTCGTCGGGCCATGATAGATTTACCCACTACAGTATAGACTGAGAAGGGCTTTTCTAGGATTTTTGTACTGGCGTCAAAGTTAACAACTATATAAGGAGTTATAAAGGACAAAGATGCTCCTGGATCTAGCAAAGCATAAATGTGTAAATGATAAACTTATAACGTACCAGTGACCACATCAAGAGAACTTTCCGAATCCTATTGGGACTGAAGTGCATAAAGCCTTTTTGGGAGTTGCCTACTGGTGGAACTGGAAGCAGTACTCTGCCAATTCAGGAGGCCGAACTGAGCTGAAACGCGATTATGCTAACTCTGTGAACCCACCTGAGGACACTATCTAACTCTGTGGACTGACTTTCCATATCATAAAAATACATCACTTCCATCCCTACAGACACTGGTGATTTCTACCACACTTTTTTCGGGCATTGCAAACACTATCCTGAGGTTTAGGGCCTGGTGCCCTATTTTTATTTCCATATTTGAATTTCAATACTGGAGCACTGGCTAAGGACGGACTTGGAACTGGAGATTTTGGGTGGACATGAGAACAATTTCCACCCTCTGACTTAGGTTAAGTAAAGTTAAACCTACCTATTCTAGCTCTCTTATTTTCCCTCTCCTTTTCCTTATTCTTACCCTCCTCTATCTATTAAGCATGGACCATGACCCTAGATATGGCCATCTCCTTAATCAGCATTACGGTCCTATACTCTTTAACTACACTATTCGACACCCCAGACACAAACTTATTCATCTTAGATTTGCTATCTTCTACCACATGAGGAGCGTATCTTGCTAACTAAGTAAACTTAAGAGAATAATCTTTCACTATTATGTTTCCCTACTTTAGATTAATGAACTCCAAAACCTTCACTTTCCTCAACTCCAGTAGAGAGAACCTATCTATAAAAATAATGGAAAACTTCTCCCATTTTATGGGCCCTGCATCTGTGGCCTTTTCTGCTTTTCACTACTTGAACTAAAAGTGAGCCACATCCTATAATTGATATGCAACCAACTCAGCACTCTCACTCGTAGTCACCCCCATAAGATCTATGACTTTCTGTACCTAATCAAGGAATTCCTGTGGGTCCTCATCTAACTTAGACCCGGTAAAGGCTGGAGGGTTCATTCGGGTAAAGTCCCAATTCTAGCTGCAGCAGTACTATCCACTGATACTCTTGAATGAGTGTAAGTTATCATTGTCAATATAAAACCCAACTAGGTTGGGGTCGAATTGCAAAGGGAATAAGGTGTAAACTCAAGTTGTTTACGATTTAATTAACAGGTAGTTTACTATTTCCTGAAATGGGGTTTATCTTTTGCAGATAATTGATTGTCACTTTGAATTTGATATTTGTAACCAAGATTTTATGAAATTACCAGGATTATGTTCACTAGGGCTTACAGTACATGACAGACGCTAAAATTTACTCAATACTCTCATGGTAGTTAGGATCACAAGATATCTTTATCGATGATATGCTCAAATGTTTCTCGATCTATTCAAGCGTCTAATTTCCTAATCCTCTCGTACTTAAGGAATCGCTATGCACTGTTAAGATTTTACCTTAGTTTAATCAACCTTGTTATAATACTGATTATTAAACGAAGCCTTTTTGAGTCCCCATTGATAATTCACTTCCTACTATTTATGATTTCTTTCTCAAGCAAACTAAAGTAGGTATGCCTACTATTTACAACCAACAAACCTAAATTATAATGCCAGAATAATGAAGAAATCCTTACACCTATTAAATATTGAGTATTTAACACCTTATCATGACCTAACCCTAGATCCCATGATCCAGGTTACAGGTGTTTAGCCACTTATGATGTAAGAAACAAGTATGCAAATTGAATTCATATCTAAAAGGATTAATTTACAATAATGAAGAAAATCAAAAGTATACTTGAATTGAATCACAAGGCAAAACTCCAAAATATTGGCCTTAGAGAGAGAGAAAGAGAAAAATTGTATATGCTATCTTGTGGGATATGTCAATCTATTGCTAGAAAACCCTAAAATAAGGCTTTAAATAGTTAACCCTAAATAAAGAAATAAAACTAAAGTTACATATTTTCCTTGGAATAGATGATGGCAATAGTGACGGCCTATCAGGAGTTTGACGACCTATCACGGACGTCGCCAGATTCTCCTTAAGTTTGGCTTTTGCTATCTTAGGCTGACTGCAACAATGACGTCCTATCAGGAGTGTGACGACGAATCATGGATATCGTCAAACCCTCTTCCATTTTGAGAATTTATACCTAAGGTTGACGGTGATCCTGACTCCTTATCACAACTCTGATGCCTTATCACGATATGTCGTCAGCGACCCTTTGTTCTTTATTTACTTCCGATTTCATGCTTTTTGCTTCCTTTATTTGTGGTTCCCCTTCTTCTCTACTTTTACTGCAAAATCAAAGTAAACTAATCAAAAATAACTAAAGTTTCTTAAGACCTTACAATTATTTAGAGTTAAAAGCTTCGAATGTGTTAGCATAGGCTCACATATCAACACCCTTAACTTGAATAATTTCTTTTCCTCAAGCAACCATAACATAACTAAGAGTATACAGAGTACAATTTGGCAGCTACCTACTAATATCAGTTCATAGTACATTTACCATCTCCAAAGTCAGTAAAATTTAGAGCAACTATGTCTATCATTGAAAACAGCCATGCAACTCACAAAGATCAATATATGGCAAAAATTCAGCAATAAAAACCAGCACATACCCAAATCACACTATCCGAGAAAGTCAGTGATTAGCAACATACATAGTGTGCCCTCAAAACAAAGAAATCCCTTTTTCACTTGTATCATAATTCTCATACATAAACACAGGGATAAACTCAAGACTCACTCTCAGAATGAAGTTCCAAACATTACATGTCAAATGTCATAGGCTTGCCCTTATAGTTAGTACCCCAGTCTTCAGACAGGTCAGTTAGGATCACTATAGAGATTTTCTTAAGATTCTAACGTAGGCTAGGGAATGGTAAGATATTCATGGATATTTCAGAATGACTATGCCTCCTTGACACTACTCTAAACTCTCGGGGTTTCAACTCTTAACTTTATTTTCTTCCCCTCTTTTATTGATCATACATGCTCAAGGTGGGTGCGGCTTTTTCAATTATCAGATTATCGTATTATAATCTTTTACACAACTTTCTCTTTTCATATTTCTTTTTTAGTGCACTGAACTTTTTATTCATTTCTATTATTCTCCCTCTCTTCATACTCATTTTGCATGACGCACACCTATGATAGAAGCCCTCAACTTAGGTTGGTTGCCTAAGTCAAGGTGCACAGTGTCCAAGGAGGATCAGGGACAAAATAGGTTTATTGTGATATGAATGGGAAGGTAAGAGGTGTTGAAGAAAGAAACAGGCTAATTAGGCTCAAACGGAGATCAAGGGATATTATGTACATAGGGAAAGTCATTTTGGCTAAAGTGAGAAAAAAATCAAAAACATCCTATGATCCTTTCCTAACGCCTATCCTATGAGCATGGAAAGACTAACAGGCAAGTTCTAGATTCAACACACAATGAGAACTAAGTAAGACCTTACACACACATGGCATACAAGTATCTCACATATCACTACTTATTCGATTCATGCATTGGCTTAATAAGGGTTAGTCATTTTCTAGACTAATGCCATAAAAAGTTACATTGTGGTCACAGTGGATGCAATTTTCACAGTACACACTATATCTGAACAATGGAGAGGTATTCAAAAGTAAGAAACAAGCTAACTAGCTCAAGTACTTACACTAATCCTAGTTATCTACAGAATATGTTACAATGACAACCTACCCTACACCCTTAACTTAAAATAAAAAAATAAACTGCACTACGGGTTAGGGTATACCTAAAGACAATCAAGCAAATGGACCTGGGTCTCTGAACCTTCTACTGCATCATCTGTTGTCTACTTCCCATCAGGATCATCTGCCTAGCAGTGGTGAGAGACTGGCTAGATGAAGCATCTGTAGCCCTAGCTCAGATGGCTACCTCTTATTTCTATGTATTAGTCAGGGACTCCAATCTTACCTTCTTCAACTCCTCCTTTTTTGCCTTCTTCTTGGCCTTTTTTTTCACTCTCCTTTCTTCCTTACTATCTGGATCTTCTCTCTTATCTTTGCCCTTCTTTCCCCACCTTTTATTCTTTTCTTTGGGGAATATATAGTGAGGTCAAGTATGGGAATTTCTTCCTCAGATTCAGGCGAGGCCAAACCTGTTGGCATTATTATTTGGTGCTGTTATAGTACCCCAACATCTGCTTTTACTTTTTCCAATGTCGCCCTGAATTTAGCAAGATCAGCTCTCGATATTTCTCTTGCTCGTACATCGAATTGGTTCTCCAAATCTGCAACCCGCTCAGGCAAAGTCAGAAAAGGCTCACTGGCAACCTTGATTCTCTTGTCCATAGCAGTAACAAACTATTTAGCGAAAATGCGTAGCTGTGCCTCACACCACTTGGATTGTTTATCTACTTGTCTGATATCAATCGGTCAAAATGCCAATCCTGCTGATGCTGTAGAAACTGAGGGGATGGCTTTAGTCTCAGGCACTAAACCTGCCTGTGCTGAAGAAGTTGACTGCCTAGTCTCCAAATCTTGCACTCTCACAGAAGGTGCTTCTCCTAAATCTGTAACTAAGGGATCCACTTCTACCTTTTCACCTCTATCAAGTCTCAATCCTGGCTAATTCTCATCAAACCATATGGGGTTGTGAGTCTTTCGGGAAGGAACCTTATCATCAACTTCTCCAATCTTTAACATATTAGCAGCTCAACATAACTCCATGATAAGACAAGGAAAAGGATAAGTAGTGTCGGTTCTCGATATCCTAATCTTCATATCATTAAGAATGATTTCCCCTAAGTTCAAGGCAAATTGATGCACTATGCTTGCTACTAAAATAGCTCGGTCATTACCTAGAATGTTTTATCTATCAGTGTGCATTAGCCAGACACACACTATACCCCACTAAAACTTTGCCTCTATAGTGAAAGAGGACTTACAGATTCTGTCATTTGGGTTTATCACCCATGCTGGTTCTTTGTCAGCTATAATGTTGGCAAACCACGAACGTTGTTTCTCCTGATTCTTAATCCAAGCATAAACTGATGGTGCAGTGGCCTAAGAAGTGAAGTTGGCATCATGAAAAAATCTGTTGATGGTTCTGATGGAAATATCAACCCTTACACCCCTCACCTGCACTCTAACCAACAGGGGTAGGTCTGCTACTCCTTCATCTGGCCTGCACATATTTACTAACTAAGCCTGGTAGTTTGCGTAGAACTCCTGACCCAATGCAGGACAAAATAATCCTCCTCCTTTTGTAGTCCACCCCAATCCGTACTCTTGGAACTTCTGTTCTACTTCCTAGTACCTGCTCAACCATTTTGTGATAATCAGTTTTTTTTCCAAAAGTAGCCTTTTATCTCTTCTTCTGTCAGTTCTGCGAAGTCCAGCAGTGTAGATGCTTTCTGTTCTAGGAATTTTCCACCTAGAATTGTCCCAATCTTCGGGGTTCTTACATTTGTTAAGTTCACCAGGAGGTGGAGACTCTTCCTCTTTTTGTTGTTCAGTAGATAGGGACCCCGATGCTGTTTCCTCAGACTCTTCTTGCTCCACTTCTTCAGATTCAGCATATTCAGACTCATGCTGTTAAGAACCCTCTTGCTCAGAAGTTGTTGTTATTTTAGTTTCATCACTATCCTCCACTTCAATGGGTGGAGGTGGTGAAGGTTTCTTCAGACTTGGCTTTTTTTTTGCTTCCTGAGCAAGGGTTTCTCCTCCTCATAATCAGATTCCTCATCTATGACGTTACGACATATACTTTTTTGCCCTCTTTTTTTGGTGTTGTGGGGATCTTTCTTTTTGTTGCCATTGTAAAGTTCCTGGAGACAATAGAAGAACATTAATCAACCCTCAAGAACACAAACACAAATGCATTAATCAATTAAGCTCATTTATGCCTAAGGTTCCATATTTGATGACATTTCTTGATAAGTCGTCACTACCATGATAGCTTTTCACGATTTTCATCAACCTCAGACAGAACCTTTAAAATTTGAACAACCTTTCATGACATTCTTGATAAGCCGTCACAATTATGATAGCCTATCATGAGTGTTGTCAACCCTAAACAAAATCTAATTCTTTTTCAGCAGCTTCTGATTACATTACTGATAAGCCATCACAATTGTGATAGACTATCATGAATGTCGCCAGCTCTTTTCAGAACCCACTTTTGACTTTTGCTCGTGTTTTGGTCCCCATTATTTCTCAAAATTTACTTGAATTCCAATTTGTGAGATGTTTTTTAAACCCTGGGTCTTCTCAGCAAACCTTAGGTGCGATTTTTATCTTTTTTTATTTCAAGATGAACTTGGTGTAAGACTCTTGGGGGATTAGGCTGACATTATTATATTACTTACCACAAGAAAGGAAGATTTAAAGTAGAGTATACCTGATGGTGCCCTTAAACTGGTGTCACGCACAAAAAGAGGAAGAAATATGAAGAACTCCTTGATTGTGAAGTACAAACCTACACAAGAGAATTTGTTTTCTTAAGAGTGTTTGAAAAGAGTAGGATATCAACTAACTAAGGAAATAAAATAAATAAAGAAAAAAAAATAAAACTAGCAAAAATTTAGAAAGGTTTCATAGTTGGGCTGGGTCGGATCTGCTTTGAAATGGGCCCAGAATTCAGCTTTTAAGGTTATGGGCTGACAATGATTTGTGATG
Organism: Capsicum annuum; assembly: GCF_002878395.1. NCBI lineage: Eukaryota > Viridiplantae > Streptophyta > Magnoliopsida > Solanales > Solanaceae > Capsicum > Capsicum annuum. Next base: position 94,427,475 of record NC_061122.1, on the reverse strand, counting down.
GCTTATCATGAGTGTGATATCCTATCTTGAATGTCATCACCCTTAATAGAGAATGCCTCAAGCTTGGCCCAGCTGACAATAATCGTGATAGCTTGTCACAATTGTGAGGGCTTGTCACCGATGCTGTCATAACCTTTAGATGACTTTGTAATTTTCCACCTACTCCGTAATAAATCCTAATTCTAAAAAAATAAAAAAACTTGCTTAAAAATAAAAAATTTGAGTTGCCTCCCAATAACGCCTGATTTATTATCGCAGCACAGCTTGGTTATCTTGACTACTTAGACTTCGCCAAGACAAACTATTGATACCTCTTTTCCATCATCATAGAAGATGTCATCGATTTAGAAGAAACTCATATCTTTGTTTTTTGTCATGGTTTGATGAATTTTGAATTTTGCCTCTTTTTTACCAAGCCTAAACTTAAGCTCATTCAACTCCATGTCAACTATAACTCTTCTGTTGTAAGAGTGGCCTCCCTAAAATAATGGGTACCTTGAAGTCTACATCAGAATGAATTCTACTACTTTTACCAACACATCATGCAAAATTCCAATAGGTCATTTTATCAGCCTATCTATGATTACCAATCGCATGTTAGTTGTAATACTCCAACAAATCCAACTCAATATTAGCTCCATGTTTCAAGCTCATTCATAGTACATCATGTTTCCTTGGTATTTTCATGATCATGTTTGATGTGAATTAAGGTCTCAAATACGTCCTAGCTATTGTGCGAATCAAAACATTCCTTACCGATTGAATTCTTGAGAAGGATATTGGTATCACCAACTTTAAATGAGCATATATCTCAATATACTATTAATTTTTGATCCGATGACCTACCAATGGATAGATAATTTAATAATCTTTCCATCGATACCAAATTCGTCTAAAACGGACACCAAGTGAAGAAGTTATGGCTATTTTTAGTTTCTACTGTAAGATGAATGCCATTTCAGTGCATGGCGGATCGCACCGGAGGTCAAAATGGCACTTGTCAATTTACAGAAAGCCTCTATCATAGCCCTGCTTTGTGCCAAGCTTCCAGGTCATAATAATTGGCATTTAACCAAGCTCCGTATCGCGCTGGGGTCCTAAATCGGAATAAATTTTTCATTGTTTTCAGTTTTCATTTTAAACTCGTCAAGGGAAATATGGTAACTTTCCAAAACCCTATATATACTCCTTAAGCATGGGATTGAACCCCCAAAGCATCCCTTTACATTAATTTTATCAAAATTCACTCATGAACAGTCAAGAACAAGTCTAGGGTTTCCATTGGGGTTTCAAGATTCAAGAAAATTCAACCGTAGATTCCACGAATTCTTAATCTAAGGTATGCGTAGTGTTCATCTATGGATCCAATCCATTCATAGATCTCAAGAACCATGTTTTTAAATGTTATTTTTAAATATTTTTGTGGTGATATAAGCATGTACATGTTGATGATTGTTGTTTCAGTTTCAGAATGATATCTAAAGATGTTTTCATGAAATATATGTGGTTGTTAGTTGAAAAACATGAACTTTGGGTGGTTTTATGTGATGCAAGTATGAAATACACCTATTCTTTAAAAAATGCGTGCAAGGTGTTTGATAAAATGCCTAGGATGCTAGAAACCCATAATTACATGATTCCACGATATCTAAATGACAAGTCCATATTAGTTATACACTTCTATATGAATCTCCATGCTATTTATGTGTTGTTGTTATTATGGCATGAAGCATGTGTGATAATGGAAATATGAATTATATACACAAAATGTATCCATTCTCTCCCTACCATGTTGAGATATGAACAAATAGATGAAGTATACTATCCCCTACTTCTAATATTATGAATTGTGGACTCTAATCTTGTCATCAAGTCATGTCATGTTTGCTAGTTTCCTTCTATCGAGTCTTGGGGGTATTCATAACCAAAAAATATAGCTGTGTGCCTAGAGCCATATTATGTGCCATGATAAATCTTAGTCACTCGATAGTCTATAGAACTCAGTAAGTCATGTGACTCAGGAAACATCAGAAATCTCATGATCTCAGTTAACTCTCAGATAATAGTACTACTCCATCAATCAACAGATGTCAGTTATTTAGTCCATGTACAGCCAGTTGAATCATGTTAACTCCTTTCAGATAGGAGTAGAAGTTAGCACCGAGTGAACCCAAGGATGGGAACTCACCTGCCAGTTCAGGGTGTGATTCTTAGAAGTCATCCTTGTGTTCTAGAACTATGTTGCCAGCGTAGGTTGAGACATCTTAACCTATCAGGTTTGGATTGATGAGGTGTCTTAACCTTTTATTACGGTCCCACCATTCTCACTTTGAGTACCTGCCAGATAAGGGTCACTCACAACAGTCCTTACCAGTGGCGCGGTATTGACACCCCTCCAGTCGGGGCAGAGATTGGACCCCAACTTAACCATAATGGTATACATGGGGCATGTCAGTTAAAAAACTTCTTCCTATAGTTTTAGTACTAGTCTAAGTAAAATAACTCAGACATTTTTGCAGATATCAGTATACTAGGACAGTTAACTCAGACATTTTTGCAGATATCAGTATACTAGGACAGTTAGATACAGTCAAATTCAGTTAGAGCATGGGACTCAGAGAATTGTACCAGATTCAAGACTATCAGACACAGTCGCTCATGTATCAGAACTACATTTCCAGTCATGTATTAGCATACAGATTTAGCTACCATGTACTCACAATCTCAGTTACTATGTATGTATGTTTGTACCCTTACGTTCATATTAGTTAGTCAGTTAGCATTATTCATGCATGTAAACCCTTTGCATTAGCCTACCTCACTCGTATACTCAGTACTTCAGTTGTACTGACGTATTTTCGCTATCGTGCTTTCGTTTTATGTTACACCATAGGTCCATAGCCATGAGTTCCAGACCAACAGTAGTTTTCCAGTTGTAGTGTTGCAGTGAGTCCTCATCCATTCGAGGATAATATGATTTGATTTATTCATTTATTACTTCAGTTAAATTTTATGGAGTTAGTTGGAGACATGTTCCTTTAACTCCTTATTTAGAAAGTACTTAGAGGTTTTCAGATTTAGTCAGATTGCTATCAGGTTTAGTATTCAGTTTAATATTCAGTTGTTTTGGGTATTCATTACCCCATGAATAATACTATATCTCTTCAGTTGAACCTTATGGCCTACATGTTCAGGTTTTCTGCGTATTATATGTATATTATGAAGTGTACAGGTACATATATCAATTATGGGTTAGCTTTTTATCCCTCGGGATCATGAGCACCATGTAGCATTCTTATTCAGAAAATTGGGGCATTACAAACTTGGTATCAGAGCCTAAGGTTCAATAGAGTCCTAGAATTTTTTAAAACCGCATCTAGTAGAGTCTTATATATGGGTCTGTTGCGTGCCACATTTATGTACAGGAGGCTATAAGATGTTTTAGGAACAATTTCCCTTCTTTCAGTATTCATGTAATGCTAGTGAGCATAATCTTAAGTAAAACTCCCGGTCTAATTCGTTCTCCTCTTGTCTCAAAATATGGCCCTAAAAAGAAGAAACCAGTTAGCTCCTCAGCCCGAAGATCCTTTAGGTGAACATGTTTCTCATCCGGAGTTTAGATCCATATTCACCATACTTCCTCATCTGTGGCTGCCCAAAATGAAAGGCCACTAGCTATTCCGTCCAATCTAATGGTAAATTCTGTAGCAGGTAGGATTCTGCACTTTACCTAAATGAACCCTCCACCTTTCCATGGGTATAAGTCTGATGAAGACCCTCAGGAGTTTATTGACGAAGTTCAGAAGGTCATTGACATCATGGGTGTTACTTCTATTCAGAGTGCTGAGTAAGCCGCATATCAGTTACAAGATATGGCTCATGCTTGGTACAAATAGTCGAAGTCCGAGAAGGTAGATAACGCAGGTCCCATTGGGTGGGAGGAATTTGTCACGACTTTCTTAGACAGATTCTTTCCCCAAGAGCTGAGGAAAGCCAAAGTTCTTTAGTTCATCAACCTCAGGCAGGGAAATACGATGGTTAGAGAGTATTCTCTTAGATTTACTCAGCTAGCCAGGTATGCCCCTCATGTAGTTGCAGACAATAGGGCTAAAATGAGCAAGTTCGTGTTAGGGGTGAATGATAACGTGGTGAATGAGTTTAGATTTGTGATGCTAAATAATGATATAACCTTAGCTAGACTCATGACCCATGCTCAGCTGATAGAGGAGCAAAAGGTTAGGACTAGAGAGAGGCAGAACAAGAGAGCAAAATCAAGAAATTTCAGTTTTACTTAGAGGGAGGGAACCACTCGCAGTTTCATCCAGAGTCAGCACCTCCAGCTCCTTCCTCCGCTAGTACCCCAATGCAAAAATTTAGGGATGGTAATAGAGACAAAGCGGTAGACTCTAAATCTCAGGTTAGTGTTAGTAGTTCCCGAACAAATCCCCCTTGTTAGGCTTTTGGTAAGAACCACAAGGGTATTTTCAAAGTCGGTAGTGATTTCTATTTTGGTTGTGGCAAGCTAGGCCACAGGATTAGAGAGTGTTTGCAGTCAGGTCTTCAATATCAGTAAATTCGTTCCGCAGCTCAGTCCGGTCACCCAAACCAAGTGGGTGCCAATTCCAGTGCTACTTGTGGGCAATGCCCAAATAGACTCTATGCTCTTCAGACACGACAACATTAGGAAAATTCTCTCGATGTCGTTACTGGTACATTACAAATTTTTCATGTTCATGTTTATGCTTTGCTAGACCCAGGTGCATCTTTGTCTTTTGTTACTCCATACATAGAAGTCAATTTCAGAATTAGTCCCGAGATTTTAGCAGAGTCCTTTTTAGTCTCTACCCTAGTGGACAAAACCATCATAGTCCACCGAGTATACAGGAACATCCCTATTATGATATTTCAGAAATCTACATCAGTAGATTTAGTTGAGTTAGAGATGACAGACTTTGATGTCATTCTCAGCATAGATTGGCTTCATTCCTGCTATGACATAGTTGACTGTAGAAATAGTATGGTTCAGTTTCAGTTCCCGAATGAACCCACCTTAGAGTTGAAAGGTAGTGTTTCAGCGTTTAGGGGTCAGCTTGTTTGCTACCTCCGGGCAAGGAAAATGATTTCTAAGGGGTGAGTGTATCATCTCATGCATATTAAAGATTCCAGTTCCAAATCTCCTAGTATCGAATCAATTCTAGTGGTTAGTGAATATTAATATGTCTTTCCCAAAGATCTTCTAGGCATTTCTCCAAAAAGGGAAATAGACTTCGGCATAGACCTTCTCCCAGATACTCAGCCTATCTCTATCCCGCCATACAAAATAGAACCAGCAAAAATTAAGGAACTAAAAGATCAGTTGAAGGATCTCTTAGATAAGGGACCTATCAGGCCAAGTGTATCCCCATATGGTACGCCAGTCTTATTCGTGCACAAGAAAGACGGTTCTCTTAGGATGTGTATTAAATACCGTCAACTCAACAATCTTACGGTCAAGAATAGGTATCCACTTCCCATAATAGATGATCTATTCGAGAAACTTCAGGGAGCTTGTTATTTCTCAAAGATAGACCTCAGATCAGGCTATCATCAGCTTAGAGTTAGAGAATGTGATATCTCGAAGACAGCTCTCCATACTTTGTATGGTTACTTCGAATTTCTAATCATGTCCTTTGGTCTAACCAATGCCCCTATAGATTTCATGGACTTGATGAACTATGTGTTCAAGAAGTACTTGGACATATTCTTCTTAGTATTTATAAATGATATTTTGGTCTATTCTCTCACTAAGCATGATCATTCAGATCATCTCAAAATTGTTCTTCAGACCCTTAGAAATCATCAGTTATTCACCAAGTTTAGTAAGTGCAAGTTTTGGCTAAGATTAGTAGCATTCCTTGGCCATATTATTTTTGATAAGGGCATTAGAGTAGATCCTCAAAAAACAGAAACAGTAAGAAACTGGCCTAGACCTGTATCTCCAACAGATATCAGGAATTTCTTAGCTTTGGCTGGCTATTACAGATGGTTTGTTGAAAGATTTTCTTTTATTACATCTTCTATATCCAGATTGACTTAGAAAAATGTCAAGTTTCAGTGGTCAGATTCATGGGAGATGAGTTTTCAGGAATTGAAGACTTGACTCACTACAATTTTAGTTCTAGCTCTCCCAGATGGTTTAGATGGGTTTTGTATTATATTGTGATACATCCAGAGTGTATTTAGGTTGTGTCCTCATATAGCATAGTAAGGTCATAGCCTATGCCTCCAGAATATTAAAGCCTCGTGAGAAGAATTATCCTACTCATAACCTTGAGTTAGCAGCCATTGTTTTTTTCATGAAGATTTGGAGGAATTATCTTTATGGAGTTCATGTAGATGTCTTCACAGATCATAAGAGTCTCTAGTATGTCTTTTCTAAAAAAAGATCTCAATCTTCGTCAGAGAAGGTGGTTAGAACTTTTGATGGACTATGACATGAGTGTCCTTTATCATCTGGGTAAGGCCAACATTATTGTCGATTATCTCAGTAGAATATACATGGGCAGTATTTCTCACATTAAGGATAGCAAGAAAAACATAGCTAAAGAAATTCATCAACTTGCCAGAGTGGCGTTCACTTAGTCGACTCTTCAGAGGGTGGTGTATGTGTTCAGAGTAGTTTAGAGTCGTCTCTAGTTTTTGAGGTAAAAGAAAAGAAAGACATGGATCTTAGCCTTGTCAAGCTTAAAGAGTCAGTTTAGAATCAGAAAGTTTAGGTTTTCTCCCGAGAGAGAGATGGTGTTCTTCGGTGTCAGGGTCGTTTATGCGTTCCAGGCGTAGATGACTTGAGGCAATGAATTCTTGCAGAAGCGCATGGTGCACGATACTCCATTCATCCAGGTGCCACTAAGATGTACCGTGATTTATGGGAGATCTATTAGTGGAGTGGGATGAACAATGATGTTGCATAGTTTGTGGCTAGGTGCTCTACATGTCAGCAAGTTAAAATAGAACATCAGAAACCTAGTGGTTCCATGCAGGAGTTCACCATTCCTACTTGGAAGTAGGAAAAAGTGAACATAGACTTGGTGATGAGTTTAGCTAAAACTCGTCATCAATATGATTCGGTTTGGGTCATTGTAGATAGAATAACCAATTTAGCCTATTTCCTTCTAAATCACACCTCCTATTCAGACAAGGATTATGCCAAACTCTATATCAGGGAGTTGGTCAGATTAGACAGTGTTCCATCATCTATCATCTCAGACAGAGGTACCCAGTTCATCTCTTACTTTTAGAAAGCATTCCAAAAGGGTCTTGGTACCTAAGTTCATCTCAGTACAACATTTCATCCTCAGACAGATGGTCAAGCATAAAAGATCATTTAGACTCTCGAAGTTATGCTAAGGTCGTGTGTAATTGATTTCAAAGGAAGTTGGGATGACCACTTGGCCTTGATTAAGTTTGTATAAAACAATAGCTATCATTCCAGTATTCAAATGGCTCCATTCGAAGCTTTCTATGGTAGGAGATGTAGATCTCTGATCGATTGATTTGAATTTAGTGAGGCCTTAGTCATTGGTCCTGACTTAGTATTCGACGCCTTAGAGAAAGTTTTGTTGATCAAAGAGAGAGTTCAGGCTACTTAGAGCCGACAGAAGTCTTATGAAGATATTCATAGGAAGGATCTCGAGTTCGAGGTCAATGACTATGTCTATCTTAAGATCTATCCCATGAAGGGAGTGAAAAGGTTCAGAAAGAAAAGGAAACTCAGTCCCCGATATGTCGGTCCCTTTAGAATTCTCAGTCGCTTTGGAAAGGCAGCTTATGACCTAGAATTGCCTTCAGTATAACCTCAGTTCATCCAGTCTTCGATGTCTCTTTGCTCAAGAAGTGCATAGGTGACCCAGCAGTTGTAGTCCCTATTCAGAACATTGACAATCAGAACAACCTCTCTTAGGAAGAGATTCCAGTCAAAATCTTAGACTATCAAACTCATCGATTGAGGAATAAAGAAGTCCGTCTAGTTAAGATTTTTTGGTGAAATTAGTCTCATAAGGGAGCTATTTAGGAAACAGAAACAGATATGCGTACCAAGTATCCTCACCTCTTCCCCACAAATTTAGATCAAGCTCAAGGTAATAGTTCTCCTTAAGCTTATTCAGTTTTATGTTTATGTCCCCAGTTTAAACTTGGTATCTATTACCGTTGCATACTCAGTCATGCATTTATGTATCAGTTCAAATATAAGGTCATGCATCAGATATGCATTCTCATCTTGAGAAGTTCAGTTTATCAGATTGCTCAGTTACGCATCCATGTACCAGTTATCTATGCGTTAGATATGCATGATTTTAGTATGTTTAGCATGTCAGTCATTCAAGTTCAGTTCATGTTTCAGCTTGTCTTATTCTTCCCTCTCAGTTAAGTCTCATTCGAGGATAAATGTTCCCAAGGGAGAGATATTATAAAACCCCCAAAAATCAAACTCAATATCATCTCCATGTTTCAAGATCATGCATAGTACATCCTGTTTCCTTGGTAGTTTCATAATCAAGGTTGATGTGAATTAAGGTCTCAAATATGTCCTAGCTATTGTCCGAATCAAAACATTCATTACCGTTTGAATTCTTGAGAAGGATAATAGTATCATCAACTTCAAATGAGCATATCTATGATTATACTATGAATTTTTGATCGTATAACCTACCAACGGATAGATAATTTAATAATTTTCTGTCGATACCAAATTCGCCTAAAACGGACACCTAGTGAAGAAGTTATGGCTATTTTAAGTTTCTGCTGTAAGAAGAATGCCATTTCAGTGCATGGCGCATCGAGCCGGAGGCCAAAATGGCACTTGTCAATTTCCAGAAAGCCTCTGTGACAGCCCTTCTTTGTGCCAAGCTTTCGGGTCACAATAATTGGCATTTTACCAAGCTCCGCGTCTTATCAGGGCCCTAAATCGGGATAAATTTTGCGTAGTTTTTAGTTTTCATTTTAAACTCCTCAAGGGTAATATGGTAACATCCCAAAACACTATATATACTCTTTAAACATGGGATTGAAGCCCAAAAGCAGACCTTTACATTAATTTTATGAAAATATTCTCAAGAACAGTCAAGAACAAGTTTAGGGTTTCCATTGGGGTTTTAAGCTTAAAGAAAATTCTAATGTAGATTCCACTAATTTTTAATCTAAGGTATGTGTAGTGTTCATCTATGGATCCAATCCATTTATAGAGCTCAAGAACCATGTTTTTAAATGTTATTTTGTAAACTTTTTGTGGTGATATAAGCATGTACATGTTGATGATTGTTGTTTAAGTTTCAAAATGATATCTAAAGATGTTTTTATGAAAAATATGTGGTTGTTAGTTGAAAAACATGAACTTTAGGTGGTTTGATGTGATGCAAGTATGAAATCCACCTATGCTTTAAAGAATGTATGCTAGGTGTTTGATAAACTTCCTAGGATGCTAGAAACCCATAATTACATTATTCCATGATATCTAAATTACACTTCGATATGAATTTCCATGCTATTTATGTGTTGTTATTGTTGTGGCATAAAGTATGTGTTATAATGGAAATATGAATTACATACACAAAATATATCCATGCTCTCCCAACCATGTTGAGATATGAATAAATACATGAAGTATACTATACCCTACTTATAATATTGTGAATTATAGATTCTAATCCTGTAATCAAGTTTTGTCATGTGTGCCAGTTTCCTTCTATAGAGTCCTGGGGGTATTCGTACCCGAAAAATATAGCTGTGTGCCTAGAGCCATGTCATGTGCCAAGATAAATCTCAGACAAGCTATACTCTATAGAACTCAGTCAGTCATATGACTCAGGAAACATAAAAAATCACTTGATCTTAGTTAACATTCAGATAATACTACTTCATCAATCAATGGATGTTAGTTATTCAGTCCATGTACAGCTAGTTGAATCATGTTTAGTCCCCTCAGATAGGAGGAAAAGTTAGCACCGAGTGAACCCAAGGATAGGAACCCACCTGCTAGTTCAGGGTGTGATTTTTAGCAGTTGTCCTTGGGTTCCAAAACTACATAGCCATCGCAGGTTGAGATATCTTAACCTATCAGATTAGGGTTGATGAGGTGGATTAACCTGTCAGTTTAGGGTCTCAACGTTCCCACTTTGAGTACTTCCCAGACAAGGGTCAATCACAACTTTCCTAACCAATGGCGCGGTATTGACACCCCTCCAGTTAGGGTAGATATTGGACCCCTACTTAGTCGTAATGGTATACATGGGGCATGTTGTTTAAACAACTACCTTTCACAATTTTAGTACTAGTATCAATAAAAAAACTCAGACAGTTCTGCAGATATCAGTATACCAGGACTGTTAGATACAATTAAATTCAGTTATAGCACGGGACTCAGAGAGTTCTACTACATTCAGGACTGTTAGACACAGTTGCTCATGTATCAGAACTATAGTTCAAGTCATGTATTAGCATACAGATTTAGCTACCACGTACTCATGATCTCAGTTACTACGTATGTATATTTGTACTCTTATGTTCATAAATGTCAGTCAGTTAGCATTATTCATGCATGTAAACCCTTTGGATTAGCCTACCTCACTCGTATACTCAGTACTCCAATTGTAGTGATGTATTTGCGCTATGCTTCTTTCTTTTCATGTTACACCATAGGTCCATAGCCACGAGTTCCAGACCAACAGTAGCTTTCCAGTCGCAGTGTTGCAGTGAGTCCTCATCCATTCGAGGATAATATGATTTGATTTATTCATTTATTACTTCAGTTCAGTTTTACAAAGTTAGTTGGAGACATGTTCCTTCAACTCCTTATTCAGAAAGTACTTAGAGGCTTTCAGATTTAGTCAGATTTAGCTATTAGATTCGATATTCAGTTTTATATTCAATTGTTTTGGGTATTCATTACCCAATGGATGTTACTATATCTCTTTAGTTGAACTTTATGGCCAATATGTTCAGGTTTTCCATGTATATTATGTATATTATGAAGTGTATAGGTACAGATATCAATCATGGGTTAGCTTATGGTCCTTCGAGGTCATGAGCACCATGTAGTATTTTGATTCAGAAAATTAAGGCATTACATTAGTGGATGGCGGAGCTTCTAAACCGAGTTTCTTATATACAGCTAGTGGCATCAGATTCACACTGGCACCTAAATTACATAATGCCTTTGTAACATCCAGAGACCCAACTTTGCACGAAATAGTGAACGCTCTTTGGTCGGCCTTCTTTTGCACTAAAAATTGTGTGGAAACTGTGCTACAATGGTGGAGATTGTCCACCTACTCACTGCTAACCTTTCTTTTCTTTGTGATGAGGTCTTTCATGAACTTTGCATAGACTGGCATTTGTTCAAGTGCCTCAATTAAAGGTACGTTAATTTTCAATTACTTGAGCATTGCCATGAACTTGCCGAATTTTTCATCATCAACCTTTTTCTTCAACCATTGAGGAAAGGGAGGTGGTGGTCTAGGGATAGTCTTTAACACCACTCCCTCTTCCTTCTCGATTTCCTTCTTTGAATCATCAGCAGAACCATCCATCTTCTTAGACTCTACTGGATTACTTTCTTCGGGTTCATCAACAATTACCTTATCTTCTACAGATTTGTCCCTAGAAGGGCCAAGTAATATCTTACCACTCTGAATGGTGATCATCATACATGAGCCATCATTCCTCGGATTCTGAACTATATCACTAGGTAAAGTACCACTTTTTCTCTGATTTAGTGTAGTGGAAGGTTGACTAATCTTCTGCTCCAACTACTTAATAAAAATAGAGTATGAGCTAACAACTGATTGAGGGTAGAGAATTCACTCTTCATAGTAGTTACCCCCGAGTTGGTAGCTTCTAGTCCATTCAACAACTTTTCTATCATGTCCTCCATGGACATCTTGCCGGAGCTAGTTGTTGTAGCATCCTGACTTCCAGGAAGAACATATAAACTAATTCTTTCATTATTGCTTCTCCAATGTCCCTGCTGCCTATCTTTATAATCAGGTTTGTCCTAAAATTTCTGACCTTTGTTCCCTTGGCTATTGCCTCAGAAACCCCCCTGATTACTGATATAGTTTGCCTCCGCATCAACACTCATAGCAACAGTACCTTGAGATTCCACAACCTTAACCATTTAGGTCTTACCTGACAGTAACTTCTTGGTCAACAAGTCCATCTGTGTCTTTAAGTGGGCCAAGTCATGGTCTCTCTCCTCATCCCTTCTGTTCTGCTCCGCAGTCATACCACCAAAAAAAGTTGGGCTAGCCATCATAGAATCCCTAGTGTGCCTCTCTAAATAGAGACAAAGAAAACTGTCTCAACTAGATCACATTCTAGCTCACTCCTGGATTATCAAAAGATTTTCAAATGGTGATGAAGTTCACCAAATGCATGTTCAGGTAAACACCAAGTAAGCCTCCAAACAACCTTTTCAGATTCAGGAGTTGGATTATGGTACTTGTTATGCTGAATTTGCAGCTAGTGCCAACGGTGGAGGAATGACAGTATCCGTTGCACCAATTCCATCCATTCCTTCATCATCTTCATCAGCCTCGTATTGAAGACTGGACGGTTTCTATTGACATTTCGCTGCCTTGGTTTAGTGATTTGCTCAGCTCGTCTTGGGTTTTGAGGATTTACAAATTCCTTATCACCCAAGTCTTCATCATCAGGGTTCTGGTGATGTACTTATTGACCCAAATTCTGTACATTCACGTAAGCCCTGGCCAAAGCGGCTAGACTTTCCACCCCCTATTGTTCAACCATTCTCCTATTCAGCTGAGGTTCCGAATTAATTGGTAATAATAGTTCTCTAGAACTTCTTGTTTTTGGCATAAAAAACTAAGAACCTACAATAGACAAAAACAATAAATAAATATAAATCAAGGAAACTTAACTAACAAAAAAATTAGCACACACAAACTTTCAGTTTACAACCGTATTCCCCGACAACGGCGCTATTTTTGATAATGCTCAAATTACACTCTTGAATGGGTGTAAGCGATCATTGTCAATATAAAACCCAACTATATTGGGGTTAAATCCCATAGGGAATAAGGTATGTACTCAAGTTGTTTATGATATAATTCACTGGTAGTTTGTTGTTTCCTGAAATGGGGTTTAAGTTTTGTAGATAATTGATTGTCACTTTGAATTTGATGTTTGTAACCAAGATTTTATAAAATAACCAGGTTTATGTTCACTAGGGCTTACGGTAGATGAATGATTCTAAAATTTACTCAAGATTATCACGGTGGTTAGGATCATAAGCTATCTATATCGATGATATGCTCAAAGGTCTCTCGACCTAATCAATCATCTAATTTCCTAATCCTCTCGGACATAGGGAATCGCTATGCACTGTCCAAATTTTACCTCAGGTTAATCAACCTTGTTATATCGCTGATTATTAAACGAAGCCTTTTCGAGTCCCTGTTGATAATTCACTTCCTACTATTTATGATTTCTTTCTCAAGCAAACCAAAGTAGGTACGCCTACTGTTTGCAACCAACTGACATAAATTATAATCTCAAAATTACCATGAAATCCTAAAACCTATTAAATCTTGAGTATTTATGTTGACCTAACCCTAGATCCCATGATCCAGGTTACAGGTGTTTAGCCACTCATGATGCAAGAAAGAAGTATGCAAATTGAATTCATAACAGAAATGATTAACATACAATGATAAAGAAAATCAAAAGTATACTTTGAAATGAATCACAAGGCAAAGCTCTAAAATATTGGTCTTAGAGAGAGAGAGAGAAAAATTGTATATGCTATCTTGTGGGATATGTCTATCGATCACTAGAAAACCCTAAAATAAGGCTTCAAATAGTTAACCCTAAATAAGGAAATAAAACTAAAGTTATAGATTTTCCTCAGAATAAATGACGGTGATCGTGATGGCCTATCAGGAGTTTAACATCCTATCACAAATGTCGTCAGATTATCTTTAAGTTTTGATTTTGCTGTCTCAAGCTGACGGCGACAATGACATCCCATCAGGAGTCTGACAGTGCGTTATGGATGTTGTCAGCTCCTTTTCCATTTTGAGAATTTCTACCTAAGGTTGACAGTGATCCTGATGCCTTATCACAACTCTGATGCATTATCACGACATGCCGTCACAACGTTACAGCAAATCTCATTCTCTGGTTAAGGCTGACGGTATCCTTGACAGCTTATCACCAGGCTGACAGCATGTGATGGATGCCGTCAGCCACCCTTTGTTTTTTATTTGTTTCCGATTTTATGCTTATTGCTTTCTTTATTTATGGTTCTCTTTATTCTTTAGTTTTACTTCCAAATCAAAGTAAACAAATAAAAAACAACTAAAGTTTCTCAAAACCTTACAATTACTTAGAGTTAAAAGCTAAAAATGTGTTAGCATAGGCTCACACATCACTGGGTTGGCCGGAATCACGGCTAGGCATTCATTTTGGGATGCCACAAAATGAGCTAGAGTGGTGAACGCTACTCTTAATTCTGCATGGGAGACATGCTCATCCAGGGGATCTGCCTAAACGGGTGGAGGTGCTGGCTAGTTTCCTATTTTTCTTTCGTTGTTCTTTTTGGGAGGCATGTTCTGTAAACAGAAGGGAAAAAGAATTAGACAGGGAGTTTAACTTGAGCTCATGCTCACTCGCACGATATGAATACATAAAGAAGGGAAAATTTTTCTAAAATGCCTCATAGCCTCTTGTTCATAAGTGTGGCGTGCTGCACACCCATGCACAAGAGTCTACTTGATGTGGCTTTCAGACTTCCTAAGACTCTGTTGAACCTTTAGCTCTGGTACCAAGTCTGTAACGCCCTGAGTCTACACCCAGGATTTAACACGATGGTTATAATCCAAAATGACCACAAGCTAACCCATGACTATTACCTACTGCAATTACTGAATATGCCATATGGTTCATTACTAAAATCAAAAAATGAATACTAATAAATACATACTCAAAATTGAACATCTTTCTGAAATGATCTAGTCTGAAGAGCCTCCAACTGAACTGTATGAATATGGAGTTGATGGGATAAGCCCCCAACTAACTCTGACTACTAAAGTATCTATCCTCAAACTATGAGGACTCACCTTTAAATCTGCTACTGATAATATGGGCTGCTAGATATGGTCAAGAGCCCATGTATCTGAACCTATGATATAAGACATCATAGCGCAAAAGAAAGGTATGCATCAGTACTATGAATGTTCTGGTATGCTAGGTGAGGTAAGGCTGAATGTAGGGGTTCATATGCATAAATAGTAACTGGCTGAGAAATCTTGAGTATAATTGAGTACGAGTACATGTATATCTGAAACTATTGTAAAATGTTGATTATGCAATGCTATATATATAACTACATATTCTGTAACTGAGATCACATTTAATACTTGATAATAAGTTCTAAAAACTAAATGACTGATATCTGAGTTTATTGATACTGTATTACTACAAACTTCGTGACTATTTTTTATAGTCCTGATTTTGTAAAACTAAACTGAGTTCTATACTGAACAACTAGGTGACTGTATCTGACAGTGCTGATTCTGATACTGAACAACAGTTTTACACCGAGTCTGAAATTGAAACTGTAATTATGGGAGTGTTGATCTAACTAACATACCCCAATTATGAACTGAGTTGGGGTCCAACCTATGACCCTAGTTCAAAGGGTGTTAGCACCTTACAAAGATATACTAACAACGGCTATGAGTTAACCCTCTCTGGAAGGAAGCCCTTTCATCAACCCTCGTTGGAAGGAAAACTTATACGACATGTATCAATCCTAGACTGGTAAGAAAATATCTCAACCTACGCTGGCTACGTTGTTCTATAATGGATGGACTTCTACTAAGAGTCAAACCCTTTTTACTGACAGGAATGCCCCCATCCCTAGATTAGCTAGGTGCTGATTCAACCTCCCAACTGAATAGACATTGAACTAATTTCTAGACTGTACAAAGCTTGACTGAACTATTACTGATCGTGCTATCTAACTGAACAGGACTAAGTTCACTGAGTTCTAGTAACTGACTGAATATTCTGAGTTGTATTACTGACTGAGTTTACTTAGTTCTATTACTGACTAAGTACTACTATACGTGAAATCACTGAGACTATCCTAAAACTACTGTAAATCTAGGTAGAAGCTAGATTTTCGGGTATTAGATACCTCTAGGATTTGATAGCATAGATAGTAAAAACATAGCACAATCTTGAAAACATGATAACTAGTCACTTTGTCACAAACTCATTCATTGAGGCATTATAGCAAACACTTGCATGGCATGAGCTTTTACTCATACTATTATGTCATGATTCACTATTCAACTCTCATGAACATTATATAAAACACTTGGGGCCGTAGTTTATGCATATAATACTAAGTAATATGCAAGCATCATGATCACAATTCCAAATTCACAAATTCAAGGGTTTCCAACATGAAACTATATAAAACTACCACATGCTATTTAATTCACATGAATTTTGTAATTAATCATGGATTAGAACCCAAATAAAATCATAATCAGGAATACAATTTAACTCAAAATGGAATTCATGAAAGCAATCATCATGAAATATTTAAAAGAGGTTCTTGAACTCCAATGGTGGAAGGAAACCCTTGGATGAACACATAACATACCTTGGTAAGTAAATTCGTGAAGATTGATTATGTGTTCTTGAAGATTGGTCTTGAAATTTGAATGCCCTAGGGTTTGTTCTTGAATAAATTTGAGAGAGATTGAGAGATTTTGCCTTTAGAGTAGGTTATTCTCATATTTTAGGGCTGATTAAGGGTAGGAAAATGACCGAAATACCTCTATGGACATGGAGTTATAATGATAAAAAATGTGCCCAGTGAAGCGGTGAGAGACGTACCACGTCGATGGCATTTATGCGATGACCAACGTATCGTGTTGAGTTCATTTTGGTTTAATAGAATTGCACTGAAAGCTAGGAAAAATTATCCGTCCATGCAATGCATGACGCGACGCGTTAAGATCGCATCGATCCACTATTTTAGACACTTAATTTTGATTCAAATGATGTTCAAAAAATTTAAAACTCACCCAAAGTAACCTATTAACACACATGATCATGATTCAATCAAAGGATCAATATTGTAGGGTCATAAGGGTCATAAAATAAGATCACCAAATTATGAAGGATAAAATAATTCTAGTGTAAACACTTAGCTGAAATTTCTACGTCTGGGACCTCTTTTGAAGCTTTAACGGACTGAGTTAAGCTTAGGATTTTGTAGGATCTTACAGATAGTTGGCTAGAAAAGGATCATAGGCCATTTTTATATAAGTCTACTTGTATCCTAAATGACCTTCCTAGTGTGAAGTTGTATCCCTTGATCCCAACTTATATCCTATTTATTTGTTTTCACCTCTTACCTTCTCATTTGGTTATAATGAACCTATTTTTGACTTGGTCCTCTTGGGATGTTATGCACCTCAACTTAATAAAAATGCCTAAGTTAAGGGTGGATATCATAGGGGTGCATAATTTATAGTGGGAATAAAGAAGAAGAAAATAAAAGAAAAAGATAGTAGGGCTGGGTGTGGTAGAAGAAAGAAAAAGAAAAGTGAAAGGAAAAAAAAATAAGAAGTTGAAAATGAAAGAATAAGAAAACCACACCCAACTTGAATGTGCTTTAAAATAACAGGGAGAAATAAGGAAGGAATTAAAGTGAAAAACGGTTAATAAATGAGACCCCAAAGTTAGTGTAGTGCCAAGGAGGTTTAGTTACTAGATATTCATATGTACCATGATATCCCCTCAAGCCTGCATTAAAAGATGAGAAAAGTCCTATAATGATCCTAGCATGACTGTCTTAAAGCTTACGTATATAAAATAAGGGCAACCCTATGGTATTTCATATGAATTAACTGGAACTTCTTTCTGAGTGTGAGTGTCTCTTGACTGTCCATGAATTGCTATGTTTTATTTTTTATATAAGTGAGGGGGACTCCTTTGATGTAAGGGAAAATAAGTCATATTGCTACTTGTGTGCTTTTTTAGGTAAGTGTAACTTGTATATATGAATGGTTTTCTGTTGCTAATGTAATTTCCATAACTTGATACCATTCTGTCATACTATTGTGTGTCATGTATAAACACTACTGGTTTTCACTTGTGATATAGGAGGGAATAATGAGTTTTAATTTGAAATATTGACTGAATTCCTTGGCTTCTATAGATTCTCCTAGTTAAGCGTCTTGTTTTGGTTTCATCTTGTTTAATTGTTTGAGGACATGCAAATGTTCTAAGTTGAGGGTATTGATATACAATAGAAATATAGCATTTCCGACGCTTAAAACTATGAAAATATGAAACTTTCTTAGGTTGTTTTGTTAGATATGTTCTATTTGGGTATGTTTTGTTGGAAATTAGGTTTTGGACGCTAAATGGAAGGAAAAGACGAAAATTGCAATTTTTGGATACTTACTTGGACATTTTTAGGTGCATGTGGAACTTACTAGGCATATGTGAACAAAGTATGTACCAGAACTTGAAGTCCAGAGGCTTGGGTGTATGAATTTGAAAACTCTATGACATACTAAAGGCCCATAGGGTCCATATGTGGCCAATGTATGCATCAGAGTTAAAGATCTAGAGATTTGCAGGAACTAGAAAAGTTTTCTGGAACTTACCTGGATTCACATGTAAACTATATGTAGTAAATATGGGTTGTATGTGGCCTAAGTAATTGATATCATCTTTGTTATGACCCAAACCAGGGCCTGGGCATGATGGTTATCTCAAGTTTAACGTGGACCGAAGATCACCCCTTACACCTAACTAAACCAAACACATCATCCCCCAAGATCGGATGAATTTGAAATATACAATAAGATAGCATACAACAAGCTTAAGGAAATTAAAATGTATCTATAACCAACGTCCAGTGAAAGGCCAAATAACTGACTGACACCGCCCAATAACCATATTAATCCAAACAAAGCCTTCTAATCAAAGAACCAAAATTGAATATCAATGAAGTATTGGGACATGTCCCCGACTATAGCCCAAAAAAGTCTAAAAAGTTGAAGACATAAGAGACTAAAACATGAAATGTAGACTTCAGATGTAAGGAAGCTCACCACTTTGATGTCAAATCATGAGTTGATCCCAAGTCCTAATCACCAAGCAGGAGAAGTAGAAGTATGACCAGTTCCTGCATTGTATGGGGATTCAACGTCCAAAGATAGTTAGCGATTGGAGTGCTGCAATGGAACCAGGGATAAGGATAGGATACTGACATGGTCAATAGTTCAAAATCATTCAAAACAAATTCACTTAATCAAATGCATATACATATATATTATATGCTGGGATAAGGAACAAGGCTTAACATGCACTTTAAAACTATATCTTGCATTATGTAGCTCAACTATCATAACATATACCCACGGGCTATATAGTCCAGAACTCTCACCCCCTGGTTGGGCCCTAGTGCATGTAGCTGCACGAATTGGAGAATAATCTCATATATATGCACAGAGGACTCAAACCTCCTAATTATTTAGTAAGGTGACTTAAGCACACAATCATGTAAAGATTTATGGGGGTGTCCAACCTCTCTAATCATGTAATAAAAATGGGAGGGGGGGGGGGATTCAAGCCTCTTTTGTCACTTTGACCCTGCATTTCTAGTATCGGTCACTCAGACCTCCACTTGGATGACTTAAGATATACAACCTCCATTATGACCCAATTAAAACATTTATCACACAATCCAATTCATTGAACCACAATACATATTTAGGTATACATTGTTGGTATCATCATACCAACTACACTTGCATGGTAACAACAACATGCCAAAAAAACTACATCACATGGGGAAAGTCACAACCCCCTTGGGTTAATTTTACAAATTCCAACATTTCTAATAATTAAAAACCAATTTCACATTTACGGGTTCGATCATTACCACTTCAAAAGTCACAAGTTTTAGAAAAATCACAACTCCCTAGTTCATTCACCATACGCATGTACCCCACAAGTTCAAAACTATAATTAAGCATGAGAATAATATGTAAACCATGGGAAGACATTGTTCAACAATTAGCATTCAAAACCCTCAACCCTTGTTATAAAACCAACATGAATACCTCATGAACAATACTTTCAAACAATTTCTTTTAACAAATTAACAATAAGGGAAGAGTAAAATGACTTAAATACCAAGAAATTTTGAGATAAATCGACCCTCAAGCCCTTCGATGACAAACTTGATGAAACCATAGCTTGACTTGCTTAAGGGAATTTAGAGGACCTTTTTGGAGTATTTGACAAGTTACTTAGATTTTGTTTCAGAATGCTAATAACACCCTAAAGGGTAATAAGACATGAGTTTCAATTTGGGTAAAAGGGAAATGTCCAGAATGCCCTTAATTTAAAAGCTAAAAAAGTGCCACCATTAACTATGGATCAACCATTGATTCATAGCCACCCGTTACGACTTATCACCATGAGTCATAACCAAGATATTATCTAGTAAACCCACATACTATCGACCCTACAACTCAAACGGCAGCACTCGTAATGAGACCCTACGACTAATAGGGTCAAATCATAGTCAATATAGACCTCGATTAGTTATACAGTGGATATCATACGATTTGAACCCAATAAATTATAAGAAGTCCTTATGGCTCATAGTAAGCCACTTGTATTTACAAAAGAACTTAGCCACTTAATATCTGATTTAGTTACGATTGGGCTAATAGGACCCGTCAAGACCCTCAATGACTCGTACCCCCAATCTTACTTAGGACAGTAACTCAAGCACCATTCATTGGACACCTCATGGCTAGGGCCACCTGACCCATCAAGACAATTATAACTCATCAGGTAAATTGTTTCTAGGGAAGATAGCTCAGAACACTAAAAGATTTTAAGGACCAAAAATCGGGGTGTTACATACTCCCCTCTTATGATCATTTGTCCTCGAATGATAGGACAAGGCATTTATTTGCATGATTTGACTCTACATATGACTAATCTTACCTTTAACAAAGACAAAAAGCAAAGATGCCAAGGAAATCACCATTTCTATTAATAAAGTTAGAAAAAGATGTTAAGAAATACAAATACCCTAAGCATGATTATCCAAAATGAAAAACAAGAATGGATACTTGGACTATATGTCCTCTTTGGCTTCCCACATAATTTCCTCAACCTTTCGGTTCCTCCAATGATCCTTTATCGATGTCATATCATTAGTCTGTAACAAAAGGACTTGTGGATCAAAAATCTCAACTGAGACTTCCTCATAAGACAAGGAATACAAAATACCTACCTCCTCTAAAGGAACAACCATAGAAGGATCAACCATACACTTTCTCAACATTAAAATATGAAACACCATATAAATGGAGCTCAAACTATAGGGAAAGATTAATTTATATGTGACATTACCAATCCTCTTCAAAACCAAGTACGAATAAATATAACGGGCATCGGGCTTCCTCTTCTTACAAAACCTCATCACTCCCTTCATGAGGAACTCCTTCAGAGATGCCCAATCAATAAACTAAACTGCAACTCTCTTTGTCTTACATATATGAAGGATTTGGCAACTTTGGGTAGCCTTAAGTCTGTCTCGAATCACATTCACCTTCTCCGTGGCCTTGTAAATTAAATTAGGGCCAAACAACTTATTTTTACCAACCTCCAACCACATATTAGGATATCAACACCTCCTACCATTTAAGGACTTAAATGGAGCTATACCAATGCTAGAGTGATAAGTGTTATTATAGGAAAATTCTATGAGTGGCAGGTGGTCAACCCAACTACAAGTAAAATCAAAGACATAAGCCCAAAGTATGTCTTTCAAGACCTAAATTTCCCTATCTGTTTGCCCATTTGTCTGCGTGTGGAAAGGGATACTAAGGGCTACCTTAGTCCCTTAACCTTGCTCGAATGACCTCCAAAACTGAGATTAGAACTAACTACCCTAATTAGATATGATGGAAACTGGAGAACCACTCAACTTCATGATCTCCTCAATGAATAAATTGGCATAATCCTCAAAAGAGAAATTTGTCATCACTGGAATAAAGTGAGCAGACTTAGTATCCACCATGACCCAAATCAAATCAAATTATTGGTGAGACCACGAAATACATGTACTAAAATCCTTTATAATTATCTCCTATTACCTCACCAATAGGTCAATCTCTTGAGTCAACCTACCGAGACTCTAGTTCTCTATCTTCACTTGTTGACACACTTTGAACTTAGCCACAAAATAGGACACATCCTGCTTCATATTATTCCAACAATAAATTTCCTTAATATAATGATACATTTTTGTTGAGCCAGGATAAATAGTATAATGCGACTCATGAGCTTTGGAAAAAATTCTTCCTCACAACCCATCAATATTGGGAACACAAAATTTACCTTTGTACCTTAAGATACCATCATCACCAATCTTGAAAATCATCACTTTCTTCCTACCTACATCATTCTTGATTTGCATTAGAATAGGATCCAACACTTGCTTTTTTATTTACTTTTGCACTAAGAGATGACCTTGCCACCCCTTGAACAATCACAACCCCATCCTCGGAATCCAAGAGACGGACTCGTACATTAGCCAATTAATAAATATCCTTCACCAAATCCCACTTCTTCTCATCCACTTGAGACACTATTCGCATGGAAAACCTTCTAAGGGCATCATTAACCACTTTAGGTTTATCTAGATGATACTAGAAACTCAAGCCATAACCCTTTTAGCAACTCAAGCCACCTTTTTTTCCTGAGATTTAATTCTTTTTGGGTGACCACGTAATGCAGGATCTTATGATTAGAATAAATATCAATATGGACACTATACAAATAATGTAGACATATCTTTAATGGAAACACCATAGCTAACAATTCCAAGACATGGGTGGGGTGATTCTTCTCATGAACTTTCAACTATATAGAAGCATATGGTACTATGTTTCTATGCTGTATTAACACACAACTGAATCCTACCTGGATGCATCACAATAAACAGCAAAACTATCAGTGTCATCTGATAGAGTCCAGACCAGAGCCGAAGTCAACTTATCCTTAAGCTTTTCAAACCTACCCTTACAAGAATCGGTCATAAGAAATTCACCTTCTTCTAAGTTAACTGGGATGAAATAGAAGAAAAACTCTACACAAACCTTCTATTGTAATCGGCTAAACCTAAGAAGCTCTAAATATCAGATGAAGTAGTGGATCTAAGCCACTTCTTAACCACAACAACCTTCTGTGGATCCTCCATGATATCTTCACTAGAAATAACATGACCCAAATAAGTGACAATATTTATCCAGAACTTACACTTAGAAAACTTTGCATACAAATACTGATCCTTTAGGGTCTGCACCACAAGGCGGAGGTGACTGACATGATCCCTCTGACATTTGCAATACACCAAAATATCATCTATAAAGACAAAGAAAAACAAGTCCAAGAAATGGTGGAAAACTAGATTCATAAGATCCATAAATGCAGCTGGGTCATTTGATAAATCGTAGGACATCACCAAGAACTTAAAATGATCGTACCGAGTTTGAAAAATAGTCATAGGGATATCTGCCTACCTAATCCTTAACTAATGGTACCCATACAAAATATCAATCTTAAAAAAAAAAACTGAGCAGCCTGAAGCTCCTCAAAAGTAGATACTTATTGTTTGTGATTACTTTATTTAATTGGCGATATTCAATACACATCCAAAGAAACCATCCTTTTTATGCATGAAGAGAACCAGATCACCCCATAGAGACACACTATGTGGATAAAACCCATGTCAATAAGATCTTTCAACTGCTTCTTGTGGTCCTTCAACTCAATTAAATCCATTTTATAAGGAGAGATAGAAATTGGTCAACTATTTGAAAGAATATCAATCCCAAAATTAATTTCCTTATCGAGAGGTACACCAAGCAGATCATCAGGGAAGACCTAGGGAAATTCACAGACCATAGGGATAATCTGCAAGGAACGATCTTTGGCTCTAGAATCCTTAATGTGCACTAAGTGATAGAGGCACCATTTGGAAACCAATTATTGGGTTCTAAGATACGAGAAGAATCTTTCCTTAGTCATTGGGGAATTACCTCCCCATTCAATTACTGGCATATTTGGGAATTAGAAAATAACCTTTTGGGTCTGACAATCAAGGGATGCATAGCACAAATGCAGCTAATCCATCCCCAAAATCACATCTGAGTCTAACATGTCTTAACTCTATTAGATCCACTAGTATCTCCCTACCATGAACCAATATCATACAACCTCTGTAAATACTTCTAGCCATACGGAGTAACTCACTGGGGTAGATATAAAATAAGGATCTAAAATACACTCAGGATTAAAGACAAAATGAATAACCACGTAAGGGGTCATATAAGAGAGAGTAGACCTGGGATCAACTAGATAATATATATACTAAGAAAAGTATTTAAGTATACTAGTAACAATATCAAGGGATGCCTTAGAATCCTTGCAAGTTGTAAGAGCATACAGACAGTTTCGACCAGTGTAAAAGCCAAAATAATAAGAAGCACCCTTTGGTGCAGGAGTAGCAAAATAAATGTTATTTGCCTCGAAAGTAACCTTAGAAGGATATTTCCTCTGTAGATGACAAGTCTGACCATATTTAAAAGACTTACTCCTATATTTCTTGTAAAAATCATGATGCACCCAACCACAAAATCCACAAGGAGGATACAATAGAGCTGACTGAGATCCACTAGTCTATGATCGGGCTTCTGGTGCTCTAGTCCTACAATTATACTAAGAATGATGGTCAGCCAAAGGCTTCAAATAAAGAGCACTAGTTGTACAGTAGGAACCTAAATTTCCCCACTTCTTCTTGGACCACTTTCCACTATGTCTACCACTCTACTATTGACCTTCACCTTGATTGGAGTTGCAAAACTACTTACTCTACCTTTCACTCATCTTTGTTTGATTTTTCTTTTCTTTCTCCACTTGTTGCATATACCCCAAAAGAGTAGAGATGTACATATCCTTATTCAAAAAGGCAACCTAGATCTCTAAGATCAATTCACGAGATAACCCCGAGGCAAACTTCCTCATTCTAGCCCTTATACTAGACACCAATTCATGAGCATAACACGATAACAGATTAAACTTTAAGACATAATCCTTAATGGACATCCATCCTTGCTTCAAGTTCACAAACTCCTCGACTTTTGCCTCTCTCAACTCCTGAGGAAATACATGGTCAAGTGAAAAACTAGAAAAATCATCCCACAAAGTAGAGTAAGCATCATCACCCCTAGACTAGTCCTACTCGTTATACTATTAGTATTTTATATTATTTAATTAATAAACTATGAACTCTACACCCTCCATATCAATAATATATATCACAGAAAAGATCTTTTCCATATCATTAATAAAGTTTTGAGGATCTTTCTCATGTTTAGAACTAGTAAAAGTAGAAGGGCTTGACCTAATAAATTGGAAAACCCTAGTGGACTAAAGGATGGAGAAATAGAAGCAACCCTCTTAGTTTAGGAGGCCACTAACTGGGTAAGAAAATGAATCTACTAGCAAAAGTTAAAATTAGACTCATTATATTGAGGTACCTGAGGAGGAATAGGGGGAATCAATAGAGCTCCGTCAGGGAAATGAGAAGCAACGATCCTCGATGAATTTTTAATTGTAAGAGTTAGATAAAATTTATCCACATTGTCCTCAAATGGGACAAAATAGTTAGAGCATCAGATCTTCTAGAAGGCACGATCTAAAAAGTGAACACTCAAGAATTAGAAGAGATTCAAGACCTCAGAATCTATAGCTTGAAATAGAACAACAAGAATGAGAAACATTCCTAAATAACTTGTAGACTTTCCCCTATAAGTGTGATTCATCATACACCCATAAATAATACTTTACTTGACAACACTTTGTTGGAAACCCAATTACACCAAACCTAGCTATAATATCATCCTTTTTAATAATCCAAACTTGGGCCTGCCCGTTATAGGTATCTCAAGTCCTATGTGGATTGGAGATCACCTCTGCACCTAACAAAACAAAAAAATCATCACCAAGGTAGGATGAATTCCCCATATATAACAAGATAATGTAAAACAAGCTTAAGGAAATTCAAAATATGTCTATAATTGATGATCGATAATCGACCATCAACCGACTGACATCGCCCAATAACCATAGTAATCCAAACAAATCCTTCTAAACAAACAACCAAAACTAAATATCAATAAAGTATTAGGACATGACCACGACTATACCCAAAGGCAAGTCTAAATAGTTTGAGATAGGAAATGCCTATAACTATAGCCAAAAATAAGTCTAAACAGTTGGTGGCATAAGAGACTAAAACATAAAATATAGACTTTTGATGAAGGAAAGCTCACCATTTTAATGTGAACTCATGAGCTGATCCCAAATCCTAATCACTGAGTAGGAGAAATAGAAGTTTGACAAATTCCTACATCATGTGGGGATACAATGTCCAAAAATGATTAGTGATTAATGTTATAGCATGGAAATCAAGGATAAGGATAACATAATCATATGGTCAACAGTTCAAAATCATTCAAAATCAATTCACATAATCAAATGCATATGCATATATATATATATATATTATCTCTCAAGATAGGGAACAAAACTTAACGTGTATGTTAACACATTAGCTTGGATTATGTAGAATAACCATCATAACATGAACCAAGGATTTATATGGGACTCAACTCTAACCCTCTGGTCAAGCCCCAGTGTATGTAGCCACATAAATCGGAGAATAATCTCATATATATGCACGGGGACACAAACCTTAAATCATATACTAAGGTAACTTAAGCAACCAATTATGTGATTATTTATAGGGTACTCAAACCTCTCAAATCATGTAATAACAATAAGAGGAACTCAAACCTCCCTGGCCACTTTGACCCTAATATTGGAAAATATGGTTTCCAGTATTGATTACTCGCACCTCTACTTTTATGACTCAGCTTCACACCCACTATTAAAGCCTAATTGAAATATTTATCTCACAACTCCATTGTTATTTCCATACCAACTACACCTATAAGGTAACAAAAACATACCAAAATAATTACATCACTCATGGAAATTCACAACCCCCTTGGTTTAATTTTACAAATTCCTATATTTCTCATAATTAAAAATAAATTCCACATTATGGGTTTGGGTTCATAACCACTTCAAAAGTCACATATTTGGGGAAATCACAATTCCCTAGTTCATTCACCAACACATGCACCTAAAAGTTCAAAACCAAAATTAAAGCATAAAAATTATATGTAAACCATGGGAAAATATTGTTCAACGACCTACATTCAAAACCCTCAACCCTTGTTATAAAACCAACATGAATATCTCATGAAGAATACTTTATAACATATGATTTTAACAAATTAACATTGTAAGGAAAAGTAACATGCCTTAAATACCATGAAATTTGGAGAGAAATCGACCCTTAACACCTTAGATGACCTACATAATGAAAACCTAGCTTGACTTTCTTGAGGTAATTTAGAGATCCTTTTAGGTGTGTTTGAGAAGTTACTTTTGTTTTGTTTATAAGTAATAATGATTCCATAAAGATTTATATGATGAGGGCTTCAATTTGTATAAAAGGAGAAATGTCCAGAATGTCCTAAACTTAAAAGCTGAAAAAGTATTCCCATCAACTATGGGTCAACCATTGACTCTTAGCCACTCCTTATGACTTGTTACCATGAGTCATAACCTAGATAGTCTAGGACCCCCACACACTGTTAACCTTACAACTCAACTTGCACCACTTAAAATGAGACCCTATGACTTATAGGGTCCAGTTATAGTCGCCAAATAACCCAATTGGGTAAACACTAGTCATCCCACAATTTGCACCCAATAACTCGTACCAATTCCTTAAGTGTCATAGTGAGCCACTCGTACATAGAGCAAAAATTAGCCACCTAATTTCTTATTTGTTTATGATTGAGCCCATAGAACCTGTCAAGACCCCCAATGAGTCATAACCCCAAGTAATATTCAGGATAGTAACTCAAGAACCATTCACTAAAAACCTCACAACTAGGGCCACTTTATCCATCAAGGAACATTACGACTCATCAGGTGAGTCATTTCTAGGGAAAAATTTCAAAACATAAAAAGTTTGTAAGGGACAAAAACCTAAGGCATTATACTAGAGGTGATATGTATGGTTGTAGGGGTGTTCTTTAGCTTGTTCGTGGATGTTCTCAAGTAGGTAGGATAGAAAATGTATGGAGCCCAGCCAAATGGTGTGTGTGGTCAATTGTATGTCATACCTAGTAGACACATGGTTGAGGCTTCAGATATTGTTATTACAGATATGATCTTAGTTTGGCATCAGTCATATTTTGCTTTATTGAATACGAGATTAATTTATTCTTATGTATCTGCCTATTATGCTCTATGGTTAGATTTATATTGGGATTTGTTATCTTTGTTATTATGTCTATCTACACCCGTGGGTGATTCTTTTGTAGTGGATTAGGTTTATAGATCATGTTTTTTGATTGTTTGAGAGTTTGATACTCATGTTGATGTTATTGTGTTAGATATAGAGGATTTTGATATGATTCTATGCATGGACTAGTTATCCCACTATCATGCGGTCATGGACTATTTTTCCAAGATTATTACCTTAGTCTTGCCCATCATACTCCTAGCTATATGACTGGGAGCTATTTGCCTTGAGCCAACACGGATTATTTCTAATATTCGAGATATGAGATTTATTTTAAGGGGTTATGAGTCTTATCTTGCTTTATATTCATGATGTTAGTCTAGAGAGTAAATTGCCTAATTCTATCATATAGCTCATGAGTTTCCTAATATTTTCCCTATCGATATACCTAGTCTTCCTCCAATGCAGGATATTGAATTTATTATTGATCTTGAGTCGAACACCCAACCTATTTCTTTTACCCCTTACTTTATAGATCCTATCAAGCTTAAAAAGATAAAATCTTAGCTGAAGGAACTCCTTAGTTAGGGTTTTATTAGATTGAGTGTATCTTCTTATGGATCTCTTATCTTATTCAGAAAGAAGAAGGATAGTCCCATGCATATCAGTATTGATTATAGGCAGCTTAATAAGGTTACAGTGAAGAGCCAGTATCCTATGCCTCAGATTGACAATTTATTTGACTATCATTAGTGTAAAGTGGTTTTCTCTAAGATTAACTTAATGTTGGTTTACCATCAATTAAGGATTCGATATGAGGATATCCCAAATACAACTTTTAGGACTCGGTATGGTCATTATGAGTTTCTAGTGATGTCTTTTGTGTTTACCAATGCCTCAGCTATATTTATGGATTTGATGAACGACTTTTTCATGAATTACTTGATTTTATTATGATTGTGTTCACAGATAACATCCTTTTGTATTTTAGGATTATAGAAGACAATATTCAATAGTTGAGGATTTTGCTCCAGACTTTGAGATATCATAGGCTTCTTGCCATTTCTCTAAGTTTTAATTTTTGCTTGAGTCAATAAAATTCCTTTGGCAGGTGGTATCTAAGAATAGGATTATGGTAGACCCAACAAAGATTGAGTCTATTCTTAATTGGGCCAGGCCTACATCTCCATTAGAGATTTGTAGCTTTATTGTTTTGGATGGTTACTACAGATGGTTCCTTCGGAGTTTTTGCTAATATAGCAGCATTGATGACTAGAAAAACTCAAAAGGAGGTTCCTATCTTTAGCTCCTATCTTGCTATTTTTATTAAGGGTGAGGGATTCACTGTATATTATGATACTTCAGGTGTTAGTTTAGGTTATTTATTGATGCAGCAAGGTCGAGTTATTACTTATGAATTGAGGCAACTAAAGGTGTACGAGCGCAATTACCTCACTTATAATTTTTATTTGGTGGAAGTAGTTTTTACACTTAGATTTTAAGACATTATCTTATGACCCAGACTAATCTTAATTCTAGGCAGCATCGATGGTTCGAGTTGCTTAAGTATTTTGAACTCTCTATTTTATATCATCCGGGAAAGGTAAATGTGGTAGCAAAAACCTATAGTTGGAATTATGGGTAGTTTAGCATCTATCTCAGTTTCTCAAAGGCCGTTGATACGAGACATTCGATACTTAGCCAACTTGATGGTGCATTGAGATACTTCAGATTTGTGGAAGATTTTTACAATTGTTTAGGCAAGGTCTTTTCTATTTTAGTAGATTTGAGAATGTGATACTTCACATCATCTGTGACCAAGTATTGAGTTGTGAGTCCATGATGGCTACCATAGATTCTGAGCTTGTCTTGAGATTTACTAGTCACATTCGTATTTTGAGAGTTGCTGATTTAGTTTAGCTGATTTTGTATAAGTCTTACAACTCTACATATTCTATTCACTTGGGTACAACTAAGATGAATATAAATCTTAGGAAACAGTATTGGTGGAGTGGTACGTAGAGAGATATGGTAGACTTTGTAGCTTGTTTCCTATGTTGTCGGTAGGTAAAGGTCGAGCATTAAATACCTAGTGGCTTGATTCAGAGGTTTCCCATTCTTGAGTGTAAGTAGAAGTAGATTACCATGGACTTTCTTAGTATTTATCCTCGTAATTCCCATAGTTTTGATGGTATTTGGGTCATTACAGATTGATTGACCAAGTTGTGATATTTCATCCGTATTTAGATGTCCTTCGGTGCTGAGAGGTTAGCCCATATCTATATTCATGAGATAGTTAGTTTTGCATGCTGTTCCTATATCTTTCAATTCAAAACAGGGTTCAGTGTTCACTTCCAGCCTTTGGAGAGCTTTATAAGAAGAGTTGTATACTCAGGTAGATCTTAGTATAACCTTTAATTGTCAGACCGATAGGCAGTCGCAGCCGACTATTTAGGTTCTCGAGGATATGCTTCAAGCCTATGTTATGGACTTTGGAGGTCAGTGGTGGCAACACTTTACTTTAGAAGAGTTTCCATATAATAATATCTACCATTCGAGTATTTGAGATGAAACCTTTTAAGTCTTTGTATGGTAGGCAATGCTGTTTTCTGATTGGGTGGTTTAAGACCTGCAAGATTAGACCCCGTGGTACAAAACATACTTCAAGAATTGTTGGATAGAGTCACGGTGATTCAGGATAGATTGAGGGTAAACCAGAGTAGGTAAAAGGCTTATGTATATCATAAACTTTGTGACTTGAGATTTAGAGTTGGTGACCGGGAATTTCTGCATGTATCTCCCATGAAGAGTGTGATGAGTTTGGTAGAAAAGGAAAACTAAGTCCCAGATATATTTTACCCTTTGAGATTCTTTGTGAAGTGAGATAGGTGGCTTATGAGTTAGCCTTATCCCTATATATTTCTATAGTCCATCTAGTTTTCAATGTTTTTATGCTTCAAAGATATATTCCTAATGCATTTCATATGCCTACATGACACTCAATTTAGTTAGATGAGCGATTGACAATCGTGGAGAAGCCAGGGAATATTTTTGCTAGAAATGTCAGGCAGTTGTACCTTAGAGACATTCCAGTAGTTAAGGTGTAGTGAAGGTACCTCTTATTAGAGAGGCTACTTAAGAGACTGAGAGAGAGATGCAAACCCAATATGCTCACCTGTTCAAGGCTCTGGTACATCCCAAGCCTTTACTTTTACAAATGAAAGTTCTTTTAGTAGTGGATATTATAATGACCCTCCAAGTTATTTTCTATATTTCTACTCATTTTTACCTTTTATAGCTTTTCTATTACTGTCCCAAGTTATATATGAGTTTCTGGAGTTGGCAGTTCAGTTATCAGGTAGTTTATTTAGTTTATAGTATCAAATTCCTATTTTGAAGTCTTCGCAGGTTCAATTGGCTACCAGGTGGAAACTTCTGTAAAACAACCTCGTATGCCAATCATGACACTACCAAAAGATCTTAAATATCAATTTTAGGCTGGGTTGACCCTTGGTTCAGGTCTTAAGGCTCTCAAACTTGTTTTGAGCTATTGGTCGAAGGTTAAGAAAAATGACACGTGGTTGTAGAATGCATTTTTCTTTGATATGACCTTGGATGGAAATTTTGACCGTGCCATTGTGTCGAGAAGGTCGAATTTGATAGGGTAGCATAGATTTTTTTTCATATATAATATTCTAAATAAATCTTGAGGGGTCGCGGAGACTCAAGAAATTCCAAGTCTCTAGCTGGTGTATTGTAGCTAGTACGATCGTTAAAGTAGCCCCGTGGGAGATTTAGTAGAGTTATCTTTAGTAGTCCTAGCACATTCATCAGGCACTACTTAAGTGATCACTTGGGCTCTTTAGTGCCTACCAATAAGCAGCCCAGGGCCCTCTTTAGTCGTATGACACAATAGGTAGGTACCACTTTAGCAGTAGGACACAATTTAGGGGCACCTGGTGCATATAAATACCCTACATAGTCTGATTCCTCCCATTTTTAGACATTTTCAAGTCTATAGAACACTAAAAAGTGTGAAAACTTAGGAGAATCATTAGTGGATGATTTCGGATCATTTGTGAACTCAAATTACGCATTTCTTCTCTAAATTCTTGGTAGGCATCCATATATTTCATGAATAAATTCTCCACCTTTTTCCAAAATCCCTATAATATTGGTGGGTTAATTGTAGCGCCATTAGATATTGGAATATCTAAAATCCTCTTTTCCTTATGACAAACTCTCTTGTGAGGACATTTGGAAATATAAGTTATCCCCAAGCTTCTTCAGTAGCTCGGAGGGCAGTTATTTTTAAGAAGATTAAGATATATACATAAAGTTTTAGCATACCAGTAACAACATCAGGAGAGGCCTCAAAGTCCTGATGGTTGACAAAAGTATAAAGATAACTTCGACCAGTGCTGGTACAAAGGGTAGCACCCTTTGGTGCATAAATAGATGAAGTAGAAAATGTTATCTGATTTGACACAGTATCGACCCTTGAAGGACACTCCCACTGGATGTGACCAAACTGACTATATATATAGCACCGATTCTAACCCTCATCATACTGGCCATAATGTAACTTACCACAAAACTAACAAAGAGGATAGGATGGGGATGATGGAGATCTACTGGCCTAAAATTGGGCTTATTATCCGTCAAATCCACAATTGACCCAAAAGCAATAATCACAAGAAGTCCTAGGGTAAGGAGAAATAACAATCATATAGAACTCCCCTAATTCATCTTCTTAGGCCACCGCCTACCATACCTACCACTATCTCTATGATCTCTCTCTTGCTCTAAATATCTAAACTTCTTGCTCTACCTATCCCTCACCTTTTCCTTATTCATCCTTCAACTAACAAGACCAAATGGGCATGATAGAGGGGCCACTATCTGGGTTAATAGATACATAAAATGGCAAAACTCAACATTAGAAATATCTCCTTGAGGTGATGGAGGATGATTTCATCCTATTAAAAAAGAATCAGTGGAGACCGATGGAACTTCACAAGGGCATTACAAATCAGGGACCCTATAATGGGTATGTACCCTATAAGTAGGATAAGTTCTATCCATATTATCCTTAAGTGGGGAAAAATAGTCCCTACGAGCATCATATCTTTAAGGAAGCATGATCTGAAAAAAATTAATTGAATGTCAAAGAGTTTTAAAGACCCTAAACTCTATGGCCAAAAAATAGAACACAAGAAACCAAATTATTCTTAAATGCCTAGTAGGCTCTCCCTTATAAGTGTGGCATGCTACACACCTATAAATTGACTTTACTCGATACATCATTATGGAAACCTAATGCTATTAAACCTAGGATCTAACCCCAACTTTGTCACAATCGAATCTACGGTCTGGTCCTGACGGGTATCTCAAGTCCATCAAGGATCGGAAACTACCTCTGTTACCTAATGAAATAGACCATAACACACCTAGCAGTAATTGAAATCCAAACTTATAATAGGATACATAAGGTAATAAATTCTAATACATTTAAGGATGTCGCACATAAATAACCAATTCACAATAATATCCTCAAAGCCAATACTAAACCAAAAACCTATCAAGGTCAGAACATCCCACCAACTCTTACAATGACAATCATAACTCCTTATTTCTAGGTCCTGGAAGGTGTCCAATGGAATAACCATGTCTTCCAGAGAATGAAATCTTGCCACTTCACAATAATTGACTAATGAATTGAGCCAATCCACCTAATACTTTGCATGAAAAACAGAAGTATCTTTGGTGCCTGCATTACATGGGGATACACCGTCTGGAGATAGTTAGTGGTTTGAGAACTAGCATGTAATTCAAGGATAAGACAAAATATAATGCCAAGTCATATCCATTTCTAACCCATTATACATGTTCACATACATGCATACATATGTATAATAGATGTTGGGGTAGGGAAAAATATTTAGCATAATAGTAAAAAATTATCTTGGACTATGTAGCTTAACCATCATAAATAAGAACCCACGAGATAGATGGATTCAGCTCCCCCTACTAAAATGGCCCAGTGTATATTATCCATAAGAACTAGAGGTATTAAGGAATACTAGGGAATTCCCTAACCCCACATCAATCTAAAAACAACAACAACAATAACATACCAAGTATATTCCTACATAATGAGGTCTGGGGAGGGTAAGTGTATGCAATCCATATCACTACCTCAACATGAGATTCTATTATAAGTCATTTAAGACCCATACCTTTACTTCTTAGCTACATAACTCCTATTTAGCCTAAAATAAAATAAGTTTCCTATAAATCATTTATTAATCAAGAATTTGGTCATTAAGGAACACCATGGGTATCTTCATACCTTTACACTTATAAGCTTAACTCTGTGACATAAGGATCATATTAACTTAGGGGAATTCCTCAACATCCTTTGTTCATTAAATTAAATTGGAGAAATGCCTCGACCTCCTTTAGTTTAACAAATCAAATTGGGGGAATGCCTCAACCCCTATTGTTTATTAAATCAATTCAAAACATGGCCAAAAAATTCCTTTAAATCCATATTTATTGTTTAACTATTTATACAATGCAATAATATAGGTGAGTAAGTTAAACCAAGTGACAAATCATAATTAAAAAAATTTCACAAGTGGATTGGGGGAACACAATTATCCAAGACCAATTTTAAGTCCAAAAACATCAATTTGAGGGAATACCTTGACCCCCATTACAATTCCCACACCCATGCACCCTATTAGTTCAAAATATTTAATTTGAAGCATGAATAAGTCATGAAAATCATAGAAAAATAATGGAAGGACCAAACATTCCAAAACCCTCAATAAGATAAAAACCCACATTCAAATTCATACAATTAGACTTGTTTAAAACACATGATCCTTATAAAATAAGAATTGCGGAGTGTAACATGCCAGAGATATCATAATTTACAGAGAGAAATCAACCCTTGGAAGTTCTAGATGGTAATTTTTAAACTATAACTTGTTCTTGCCTCAGGGTTTTGAGAGTATTTAGAGAGTATTTACGATAAATAAGTGTTGAAAATAATACCCAAAAGGGGTTTTACAGTTATGGGGTCTAAGTGGGGTAAAACATAAATGATGAAAATGCCCTTAATAAATAGATTGAAAATTCACCGCCAGTCACTTTGGGTCACATAACGACTCATAACGACTAGATATGTGTCATCCCTTAGACTTGTCTTCTAGACAATATCATGGGAAAGCAAATTGATCAGACTACGAGTCGTACCCTACAACACATACTCATACCTTACGACTTGTATGGTCTAATCATTGTTAAGCTAAATATACTTGGGCACCTTTAATGGATAGGACACAAGAGGTATTATATGACTCGTAATGGGTCTTTAGAACTCGTGGGATGCCAATCATGACCAACACAAATACTTAGCCAAACACACTAGTCAAGCTACGATTAGAGTCCTATGACTCATAGTCACACGCTATGACTCGTGTGATGAGTCGTAGTCTAGGAAGTGAGCTTAGAGGTTAAGAAAGTTTCAAGGGCCAAAATCCAGGGCATTTCATTATGGCTTAACTGTATTCAGAATCAAATAGGTTGTTAATAACAATGTAAAATCGTGCTATGGGTATAGGGTTACATCATGAAAATTGTGTTTAGGTGATTTATATGCTTGTGTGAAGGCCTATCAAGGTAATATTTGGTTGTTTTAAGATAATATTTGCTATGTATGACTGTGTGTGATTTAGTATTATGGTGTTGGCCTTGTATATTTTTGTTGTAGCCTTTTGGAAAGAGAAATCCTAGATTTTTAGATTTTAGTGGTATCTATGACTTTTTCTTACATGTTTCGGGTTCTATTGGATCTTGTATGATTTGTTCATTTGAGTGGGTTTTTGGCAAACATTGTTGGTTTATTGGTTGGATATTATATATTCTCATTTTGGTTGGTTTTGAGCATTGCATCCTCATATCATATTCATTCATAAAACATTAGTACCACTATGAAAATACCAAAAATACTAGAAATATTGGAAATACTAGTATGTGATAATTATAAACCCTCTCTGAGGGATGTGTTGGAGAAAAGTCATGGATATTGGCTATATACAAGTTGATGAACCTAGTTGAGTCCTACATCTATAGCTGAGCTCGGTAGATATGGCTTGACGAAACTAACATTGGTCTTAAGCCTTTAGCTAAGCTTAGCATTTGTATATTGAGGTTGTTCAATGACCTAATTCACTATCATCATCGTCATCACCATTATTATCTTTATTGCATTCCATAAATCGTGCTTATTCTTTGATTATATCTCTATTAGTGACTTGATTTTTGTCTATTTTTCTATATTTTTATACTTATATTTGGTGTATTTGTATATTTGTTCTTATTTCCCCTACTTATGTCTTTATATGTGAATATAGTAGAACTATTAGTTGAGACAATGTGGTATACCCTTTGTGATATTTTCTAATTGCAAGTGACGTCCCCATAGTTTGTACTTATTTTCCTTATTTTCTACTTTACTCCATCTTTCTATAATACCTACTAAGTATAATTGGACTTTACTCATCTTTACTATGCCTTTTTAGTGTAGATTCTGGTATTATTGCATCGTATGAATAGCCGATTTAGGTAATATTTGGAGTCTATTTGAGGTAGAGATTAATCTATGCATCTGGAGTTGGCCACTACCCTTTTTTATCTAGTCTATATCTTATTGTATTTAGAGATAGAGTTTGCTCTTTAATATATATCTTATGTATATTCTGACTTTGATTTGTATTAGTGGTTCCTACATTGTGATATCAGGTTTTGGGATTTGGTTTGGCAACTTTATTATCTTTTTCTTTATATATATATATATATATATATGGTTCTACTCAATTCTAGGGGTATTGCCTTGGGTTTGATATCTATTTCACATTTTTTATCAATTTGGGTAATTGACTTACTTGTTAATGCTTGCCGCAACATATACCATCGTGACCCTTAGTTTTTGGGTTATGAAAAACTGGTGCAAGAGCATTTATATTCATTGGCCTCAATAGTTTAAGAAAAATGTTTCTAATAGAGTCTTGTGGATTGGTACACAGATGTCCCTATCTATCTTTTAGAGGCAATAAAATCTCATTACGAAACTTTTCTTATTTTGCTCCTCATCGTATGGATCTTTCATACATTGTGTTCTAAAAAGTGTTCCACTTTTTTTTCTACACCTGTATTCGAGTATGGTATTTCAAGATTAAGAGTTCAGCTTTCATTTTTATTACCTCCTTAGGTAGGGTCTTATACAACAAAATTCACTATGCCTCATATTATTATGAGTAAAGTTTTTTCTTCTGAGGATTAGAAGAGGAATGAGAGATTCACTTATTTGGGTCTTCCTAGGTTCAATATTGATTTAGGTGAGCATGCCTACAAGTTCTTGATTGATTATATAAAGAAGTTTTATAACCTTGGTTCACTTGAGTTGTATGGGGTTGCTTATACTATTTTCCAGTTAAGAGATGCAACAAGAGATTGGTTGAAGTCATTTATTGGTTGCTGACATCTTGGTTTTCTAGAGGTGACTTAGGATTAGTTTACAGAGGCCTTTTTAGATAGATTTGTGCCTTTCAGCTTAAGGGATCAAATGAGTTATAACTTTGATCACTTGGAGGAGGGGTTTATGACTATTGTGGAGTATGAGGAATAATTCCATGCCTTATTTAGATATCCTTATTCCAATATTACCACCGAGTTTGAGAAGATTCAAAAGTTTCTGAAGGGGTTGGATGTTTCTCTTCAGCTTACTACGACTCAAATAGTAGTGTATAGATCATTATTTTAAAGTATTGTAGATCATTCCAAGATGCCTTCGGTAATTCTTTGAGCATCACTAGGAGGGGCTAAAAAGATGCGTTGTCAAGATGAGTTTAGAGGTCATATCTCTTAAGGTAGAGATTTTAGAGGTTTTTGTGGGTACCACGGTAGACCAAT
The DNA here is from genome assembly GCF_002878395.1 of Capsicum annuum. Lineage (NCBI taxonomy): Eukaryota > Viridiplantae > Streptophyta > Magnoliopsida > Solanales > Solanaceae > Capsicum > Capsicum annuum. Next base: position 94,388,993 of record NC_061122.1, on the reverse strand, counting down.
GTAGGAAACCTTGTAGAGCTTAGTTAGTGGGTCTTTTTGTTTGGTAACTTTAGGTGGTCGTCGTAGTTCAATCGTACTTTATTCTATTAAGCCAAATCGTAGGGTCTGCTATGTGTGTGATAAGAATGGCTATTTGTCAAAGAACTATCCCCTCCATGTTTTTAGAGCTACTCCTATATAAGCTATGAGAGGTAGAGGTTCTACTAGAGATATAAGAGGTAGAGGTAGTGGTCACTATATTGGTGGTTAAGGGACTACCCAGTCATGGTGGATGCAATCATTGCTATGCTATACTTGTCAAGCTATAGACAGAGGCTTTTGATACAGTCATCATAGGAATCATCTCTATTTATTTAAGATATGCATCTATTTTATTTGATTCGATATTGAATTCCCTCTATGTATCTATATATTTTGGTTCAGATTTTGATTTTACTTATGAGCCCTTTGGTATTCCTAATCATATATCTACCTCCGTATGAGACACTTTAATGGTGGATCAAGTCTATTAATCTTGTGTTGTGACCTTTTCTAGAGCTTTGGATATTTTGATGATATCTTTTAAGGCTTGATACAGTCATTAGGAGTTCTTGGTCATGTCCTTTGGGTTGACCAATGCCCCAGCCACATTCATGGAGTTGATAAACTGGGTATTTTTACCGTACCTTATCTCTTTTGTTATTGTATTTATTGATGATATCATGGTTTATTCCAAGACTAAGACCAATTATGAGGAGCATTTATGGACTGTGCTTCAAGATTGAAGGATGAGAAGTTATATGTTAAGTTCTACAAGTGTTATTTTTGGTTGGAGTCTATCTCTTTCTCAAGGGTCATGTACTGACAAAAGATGGTATTATGGTCGATCCTTCTAAGATTGTAGGGGTTTGTTATTTGTCTAGGCCTACTTCTCCTACTTAGATTCAGAGTTTTATTAGTTTAGTGGGCTACTATCAATATTTTGTTATGGGTGTTCATCTATTGCAGCTTATGAGGTGAGCTTCCAAAATCTCTAGGATTTCTTGACTTTGACTCATATCTTTACCTTGACTAAGGAGGGCATGGGTTTTACCATCATCTGTGATGATACGGGTGTTGTCCTACGTATTATGCTGATGCAGGAGGGTAAGGTAAATACTTATGCTTCTCGTCAGTTGAAGCCCGATGAAAGGAATTACCCTACCCATGATTTGGAGTTATGCGTGTTTATTTATGCTTTAAAGTTATGGAGGCACTACTTGTATGGAGTCCATTGTGAGATTTTCTCAGATCATTGAAGCCTTAAATATTTCTTCGCCCAGCAAGATCTTAACATGAGGTAGTGTTATAGGCTTGAGTTGCTTAAGGATTATAACTTGACTATTCTTTAAGATCCGAGTAAGGCTAATGTAGTTGTGGATATCTTTAGCCGGAAGTCAACTAGCATGGGTATCTTAGTGCATCTTTTGAATCAAGAGAGACCTTTCGCCTTGGAGGTTCAATCTTTATCTAACCAAATGGTTAGAGTTGATATTTCAACACTTGGGTGTGGTTTGGCATTAGCGGAGGCTAGGTCATCCTAGATCAAGCAGATTTAGGCTCATTAGTTTGATTATGTTAGTTTGAGAGCGATTCAGGATAAAGTGTTGAGTGGTGATGCTAAGGAAGTCTCACTTGATCTAGGCGGTATGTTGAGAATTTGTGGCTGAGTTTGTATGCCAAGTATGGGCGATTGGATTATATTGATTTTGGAGGAGGCTCATTATTCTTGATATTCAATCCATTCAGGATTGACTAAGATGTATTGAGATTTGAGACAATATTACTTGTGGGGGTGGTATTAGAAAGAATTTTTCAGATTTTTTAACTTATTGGCTATGTTTCTAGCAAGTGAAGGTCGAGCATTTGAGGCCTGGTGGTTTTCATTATAGGTTACCCATTCTTGAGAATGGGAACATATTACTATGTATTTTATGATTGGATTGCCTTGTATTTCTTATGGTTCTGATAGTGTTTGGGTGATCGTGGATCGATAGACCTAGTCTTATCATTTCATTCCACTTCAAGTTTTCTTTAGTTCAATGAGGTCTACTCATATAAATATTAGTGAGATAGTCCATCTTCATGGCATGCCAGTGTCTATCATCTTGAATAGAGGTCAATTATGTACACACCTTACTTTTGGAAAAGTTTTTAGGAGGAGTTAGGTACTTAGGTCAATATTAGCCCAACATTCCACCCCCAGACTGATGGTCAGTCGGAGTAGCCTATTCAGATTTTAGAGGATATACTCCACGCTTATGTGATGGACTTTGGAGGTCAGTGGGAGCAATATCTTGCTTTGGACTAGTTTGCATATAATAATAGTTATCATTCCAGTATTGAGATGGCTCCTTTTAAGGCTTTGTATGGTAGGCATTGTCGCTTTTTAGTTGGTTGGTTTGATGTTTCAGGGGTTAGACCTTATGGTACGAACTTACTTTGTGAGTCTTTGGATAGAGTAGGCAGAAGTTCTATACGAATCGTAGGCTTCGTCCTTGTGGTTTAGTGTTTATGATCCAATCTTTCTTCAAGTGCCACCCATAAGGGGCGTGATGAGGTTTTGGAAAAAAAGGGCAAGCTTGGTCCCTGGTATGTTTGACCTTTTGAGATCCTTCAAACTATAGGGGATATAGCTTATGAGATTGAATTGCCGCCAGATTTTTCAGTTGTTCATCATGTTTTTCATGTTTTCGTTCTTTGGCATTACATTCCAGATAAATCTTATGTTATTCATTGGGATTCAGTTTAGGTGGATGAGCGGTTCTCTTCCATTGAGGAGACTATTTCCATCCTGTTTAGGGATGTTAGATAGTCACATTGTAGGGTAATCCCTGTCGTTAAGTTCCAGTGGATACATCGACCTATAGATGAGTCTACTTGGGAGATCGAGTATGATATGTGTAGTATCTAGCCCCAGTGTTTTGCTGATTCAGATATTTCTATTGCCCTTAGTTAGGGGGAAAACAGGATTTTGAGTGTAGGATGATATTATGACCTCATTTTTGATGACTGGTGTATAGTATGTAATTCTATGTCATTTCACCATTTACCCCTCCCTATGGTTACATTGTTGTATTTCTAGGTTTTGGGGATGATTGGCATGGTTCCCAATGCTTTTTGATGTGAATTATGTGAAATTGTTGTTTTTGGTGACTTGAAAAGCCCTATAGTTAACTTCGGTCAAAATTTATTGATCCATGAGTCAAATGGCAAAAGGGATTGCACTAGCAATTTAAAAACGTCAATTTATGTTGGTAACATGGTTGGTATGGTTTAATGGCTTTTATATCTCATTTCGACCATTGGTTTGAAGAGTTTTGAAATTGGGTTTAGGGATCAACTTAGTGAAAACTGTTTTCAAAAATCTGATATCTCTATTGAGTCTGGATCTTTGAATTTAGTGGGGTAGTATAGTTCATTTGTGTATGCATGATTTTGAATGAATCTCGAGGGATCCATGGAGACATGGAGTTCTGCAAGTCCTCTTCTGGTGCATCACTCAATTGATGCTCTCTTTTAAGCGACATGGACTGACAACCAATATGTCGCATAAGAGACATCAGGCTCACTTAAGGGACAACAACCTAAGCGATGGCCAGGTCGCTTAAGAAACACTGGAAAGTTAGACTTTTATCGCTTATGAGAAATCCAAGCCACATATACGATGAGGCAGGTTTTGCTTAAGCAAAGCCTGATCTCTTGAGCGATAGCTGCCTAAGAGACCTGATAGTCGCTTAGGCTATTCCGGGGTATTTTATTTTCCCATTTGGAGATTTTTACACTATTTTTGAGACTTGGAGCTTAGGGTTTCATGTTTTTGAGCAATTTCTTCCATTTTTGATCTTTGGTAAGATGCAAATCCCTATATCAATTGCTTTCTTCAATTCTTGTCATTTGAACTTCATTGAAACTTAGATTCAAAGGTGAAATTTGGAGATTTTGCACCGTAAATCCTAAAAATAGTATTTGTTTGATTTAAACTCCAATTTCACTTTTTTCACTTGGGTTTTTGACAGACCTAAAACCAGGCCATGTCGTATGGTAATCTCAAGCCTAACTAGGATCAAAGATCACCCTATTTACCTAGCCTAGCCATCACCTTCGACCACAAGTATCGGATGAACTCTGAACACATACAAGGGAGAGAAATAATACCAATGGTCATAACCAAAGAAATGTTTAATCAAGCCATTCACATCAATATATTTACACAATATACCCAAGTCTATAGCCATCCACCAATCCTTTACAAATTCGATGCCTAAAATATGTCAGTACATGGATCCGACAATAGCCAACATCGATTTAAAATAAAATAAGTCTATGACATAAAGTAAAAGACTACGAAATGTATGCTTTCAAATGAATGGAAGCTCACTACTTCAATGTCAAAACACGATCCGCCCGAACAGTCGGTCACTGCGCAGGAAGAGAAGAGGAAGATCCGTTCCCTATTTCATATAGGGACATAGGGTCCAGAGACAGCATTCGAAGCGCTAGCACGTAACTTAAGGGTAAAGATAAAATAGTGCAGTTGCTAAAACCAAGCCAAACCACCATATGCAACCACATTTATATTAATGTAGACATATAGGAAGAAATATATACATATTGTTACATAACATGCCAAATCATGGAGCACGTTATAACATACATTCTTGAAATATTCATTTATAAGACATGGAGTGAATGACTTCCAACCTTCCGCCCTTATAATTTAGAACATTAAGTTTCTCCATTACATTGGATAAGAGGATCGTAACCTCAAGACATCATATTTTATATGGTAACTGTACCCTAACCACAGACTGACTCATCTTATATGGTATGTCAACCCAAATTACGAACCTTCACATTTTATATGGTAAGTGGACCCAAACCACAAATCGTCTTATCTTATATGGTAAATGGACCCGAAACCCAACCTGTCACATCTTATTTTGTAAGTGGATCAGAATTACAAATCTCAACATTTGATTTCAAAACCACCAATTACAAGACAAAATCATTGTTTTAATAACATTATACTTATAACTAATAGTGAGGGAAGAGATACATGCCTTATACAAGAAGATTCAAAGAAGAACTTGAAACCTCTCTTGCCTTTAGATGAACTCTCTTCAAACCCTAGCCTCCAATCTTCAAGAGTGAGTTAGAGAGTGTTTTTGGTATGTTTTTATCTTGAAAATTTTGAGTGTTTAGGAAACCACAATACATTATACTGTGAAAGAAATTAAGGGTTTTTGGTTGGGAAACGTCCATAGAGCCGTTAACTTAAATGATGAAAACCCAACCCGTAGGAGGGTACGACTCCCTAAGCAAACAATACCTAAGGTGCAAGTGATACCATAACTCGTACCCTAGGCCTCACCAAGGACCCCTACACTACCTAAGGTATGACCGCACACACTTTAATCGTAACTCAAAGTATGAATGGTGCCCTAATTCGTACCCTGACCCATACCCAAGACAATTTCATCAAGACAACACCAAAGATACTATACGACTTGGCATGATACAACTCATACCCAAAGGTAATACCATGGGGAGGCTAAATCATATCTTGGATAGTGTGTAACAACCACCACACTTTCTAGGATATGAGTGGGGGGTCACTAAGTTGTATCCAAGGGTACAACTACTACTCAAGTTGTATCATGGACAAAATGTACAAAATCTAAGAATTTTTGCAAGGGCCAAGGTCTTGGGTATTTCATTATCCCCCACGTAGGATCATTCATCCTTGAATGATGGGTATGGAAAATAGAATCACAGCTAACACGCCTTTATTCATCAAACTAATCTTAAACCATTCCACAAAATAAGGACATAAAACAAGGTCAAGGCACATGCCAAGATTACTATAGACCAACCATTCATTCCATTGACTTTGGGACTCAAACCCATTGCTATCTAATAAACTCATTCAATTCAAAGTTTAGGGACTTAAACCCCTTGCCTGAAAAGGACATAACTCATGTTAAGAACACCAACACATATAAATCAAGCATGAGTTCCCAAAATAGGAGGAAAATGTAGATACTTTGACTTTAGGTCCTCTTCTGCCTCCCAAGTAGCTTCCTCAGAATTTTGGTTCCTCCATAGAACCTTCCTCGAAGCCAGCACTTTCTTTCACAACTAGAAAACTTACCAATCCAAGATCCTTATGGTACCTCCTCAAAAGATAAAGAGTTCAAAATATGAACATCCTTTAAGGAAACAACCAATGAAGGATCACCTATACATATTCTCAACATAGGGACATGGAAATTGGATGAATAAAAATCATGCTAGAGAGACAGTCCAATTCAACTTATACTTTCCCACGGAAAACCATTCCTCTTGTGCTTGAAAAAATGAAAACATTTCACCGAAACCATTATTGAAAGAAAGAATGGTAATTTGGACAAATTTTCAAGACAAGACCAACCCACCACTTAATCTCCCCACCGGGGTACTAGGAAGATAATCAATGAGAACCCTCAAGATATTCATTAACCACATAAATGGACTCGGGAGAAAGACCTCCTGAGTTACAGTCTTTAACTTGTACCAAATGATACAAATAACTTTTAGAGATCTTATTTTGGGCTAGAAGAGAGGAGAAAAACCTCCTCTTAGTCACTAAGGAACCCTCTTCCTGTATAATGACCAACTTATTAAGGAATTTTAAGCATTACCGTATGGGTCTGACAATCTAAGAAAGAATAGAATGAAAATAACTAATCCGTCCCTAGAATAAAATCAAAATCAACCATATCCACTTCTAGAAAATCATCAAGAGTCTTTACTACCAATAACTACTACGCACCCCAAATAGACTCCTTACAACCACAGGGTCTCTTACCAGGGTTGAAATAAAAAAAGATTACAAAATGACTTAGAATCAAACTAAAATACACAATCAAAGATGGGTCACACATAAGAGAGATACACTCCGTACTAAGTAAAGCATACACATCACAGAAAAAAGAGTTTCAACATACCTACAACAACATTCGGAGATGCCACCTACTCTTGGCTGGTAGTAAGTACATATAACTTATTTTGGCCAGTGTTGGTACCAGAAAAATAAGTAAAAGTAGAAATAGCACCCTTCGATACAGGAGTAGATTGAGTATAAATAGGGTACTATCGGTCCAATCAACCACTCAAGAAGGGCACTCTTGTTGCATGTGCCCAGTTTGACCACATCTAAAACACTTGTTCCTCCCCTTATAATGCTCAGTACGATGATGATGACCACAAAATATACTAGAAGGGTTTGTCAGCACTAAATGGGCCTTACTGTCCTGAGAATCACTATTCACCCAATTCTTCCCTTTGGAGAACTTACCACTAGACTGTTGGCCTCTACTTAGCTCAGAAGATCGAGACCTTATGCCTTGCCTCTCATTAATCTCAACCTATTTCCTTTTCTCATCCTCCAATTATTGCATATACACAACTAAACTAGAGATGTCTATGTCATTAATCAACAAAGCTACCTTATTCTCAAGGACAATACGGGAGACAGTCCCAAAAAAAACTTATGCATCCTAGCTCTCATACTAGAAACCATATCAGAGGCATACCTAGAAAACTGATGGAATCTTAAGGAATAATCCTTGATAGACATCCTACCTTTTCAAATTCAGAAACTCTTTCGCTTTCACTTTCCTCAACTCTTGAGGAAAGAAGCGGTCTAAGAAAGCTTTAGAGAAATTCTCCCACACAACAGCACTAGTATCTACACTTCTAGACATTTTTCACTCTTTAAAGCATTGGTACGCAATATATTTTGATTGATAGGAAGCAAACCCAACACCTTTAACTTCCAAGGCATGTATGATTCGATAGATCTTCTCCATTCCATCAATGAATATTTAAGGATCTTCCTTAACCTTCACAACCTTAAACATAGGAGGGTTGAACCACATGAATTTGACAACCCTTGTGACCTCAGAGAATGGAGCAAAAGGATCACCATACCCAAACTAAGAAGCTACCAATTAAGTGAACAAAGTAATAGAGTGACATAACTCAACAATATTGGCATCCCATTGAGTGGATGGGGGAGGAGTGTCACTCTCATAAGTAGGGTTATGGGGACAGGTGTAACTCCATGAGGATGGTCAGATGTCATGGCTCTATCCTGGGTCTGGACCATAGAATTTAGACAACCTCTATCCATAGAGCCCTTAGTCGAGGCCGAGGTGTTTGTCCCAACATCAGATCTCCTTGAAGGCATGATCTAAAAGATAAGCAAATAGAAATTAGAGAAATCAAAGACCTTAGACTCTATAGCTCGAGATTGAAACTAAAGAAAGCCAAAAATTCTTAAATGTCTCGTATCCCCTCTCTTATAAGTGTGGCGCACTTTACACCCCTAAAAGAGACTTTACTTGACATGACTTTTTGGTTACCCAATTGACCATAAATCAAGGCTCTGATACCAACTTGACATGAGCCAAAAACTAGCCACGTCATATAGGAAATCTTAAGCCCATCTAGGATAAGAGATCGCCTATTAAACCAACCTAGCCATCACCTACGTCCACAAGTGTCAGATAAACACCGACTATATACAAGGGACAAAAAATAATTCCAATGGTCATAACTAAAGAAATGTCTAATCAATCCATTTACACCAATATATTAACCCAATATACCTAAGTCCAAAGTCATCCACAAATCCTTTAAGAATTTGATGTCTAAAACATATCGCGACATGCCCCTGACAATAGCCAACATCAAATCAAAATAAAACAAGTCTATGAGATAAAGTAAAAGACTATAAAATGTATGACTTTTGAAGAATCAAAGCTTACCACTTAAATATCAACACACGATTAACTTGAACACTCCATCACTGTGCAAGAAGAGAAGACAAAGCTTTGCCTCTTACGTCGCGTTGGGAAATAGCATGCAGAGACTGTTAGTGGTTAGAACACTACCATATAACTCAGCGATAAGTATAAAGTAGTGTAGTATTTCAAACCAAGCCAAACTATCATATGTAACCACATTTACATTAATAAAGGCATATATAAAGATACATATACAGATAGTTACATAATATGCAAAAACTACTAGTTAAAAAAAAGAGCAGATCTAGATCAGTCAGCTCCTTGGTTGGAAAGCTAAAAAGTCTTTTGAGGGTTATCTCTATTCAAGGTCAAAGTTCATTATACTCATATATTTTAGTGAAAGTCTAACAAGGCAAGTTCTAGAAGAAAACACAACATATTTTAACAACAAGTCTTACCATATATGGAACTAAACTACACCCATAACATTATTTTGATTCCCTAATCTGCATAATGTAATCATAGCACCTTCTAAGGTCAGTACTAAGATACGCATAATACCAAATAGATTCTATCAAACAACTTAAATCTACTAAAATTCAAACTAACCCACAAACAAACAAAAAATTAAAATTAGAATTATCTCAAAGTGACAATCAATCACACATAAAAAATAAATATATACTGAGTGTCTCACAATAACTTACAAATCAAAATACACACAAAAATGAGCATCCCACCACAACTTAACTACGTGTTTTTTCCTTAATGCATATATAATCAAATGAAAGAAACACAAAAATAAGGGCCCCCCACTATATGCTATGGTTAAGATAGAGTTTGTCCTGTTAAACAAGCCTCAATATAGACATTAGTTGTTAGATTTAAGCTAGGATTAGGTTGTGGTATGGTACTAGATGTAGGATCAGGTGCACTAGCTACAATGCCATCAATACTCTTTTTCCTTCTAGTACCCTTTATCGATGTGTCTCTTTGGGCAATTCCACAGTAGAGTGCATGAGTGCAACATCCAAGTCTTGTAAAGAGTCATACCCCCATAAAGAAAATCATCAACATCCTTATATCTCGACTCCAATAAATTTTGTACCTTAATTGTGGTCTTTACACCCAAAAAGTTTAACAGATCAGACTATAAACTTAATACAACAAACTAATTAGAAACCAAAAAAATTACTTAGATAAATCAAACATACGTTTTTTTATCATAGGATGGGTCATCCTATGTATCATCAAATCTAGTGCAATTGAACCATAGAACCAACAAACAGAAACAAATAATTCATTGGTAATTAGAATGAATTGTCACTGCACGTGTCAGATCTGATCTAGAAATCGGACAATATACCTTAATGTCCATATAAGATACCGAAGAACCATTGTATGAACTAATAAGTAATACTTTATGTCCATATGATGAGGCCTAGTGAATCATCATAAACCATCAGTAGCAATGGCTAAGACCAATAACCCATCATTTTATAGTATGCGCCACTGGTTAGTTTATTCATTATCTACAATGATATTTTAGTTACAATTTTCAAAGAACAATCAAACTTTTTGTTATTATTTAGCCTCCTATACTATTTCATTTTGACTATCCTAAAGGGTAATACTTTGGCCAAAACCACTCCTAATCCCTTATTCCCACCAAATTTATTTAAATACTTATAGAAACATTAGAAAAAGAAAATTAAACTTTCTCTTCAACCAAGAAACAGGGTTCTTCACATTAAAGCTCTAACTCTATGATTTAGAAAGGGTTTCACACCTAGGTATAGGGGTTTTGAATAAGGGTGTGTATTCAGTGAGGGTTTCCTTTAATCCTCATGCCCAAATAATTTTTCAAATATATTTTTTTATGAAACCCACATATTAAGGAAAGTTTACCAAGCATCCCACTTTCTTGATTTCCTTCAATAATTATATTTCGAAATATATAATGACCTTGAACATCATTTTATGTATGATTTAAGTACAGTTTTATACATGTTGGCATGTATGAACACATGATACACTAAATTGATTAATTTAGTAAAAACAACCTATTTAGCTTTAGTTTACAAATTTTTATATGATCTCAGCTATTAAGACTATCATGATACTTTGCCAAAAAGTATTTTTGATTTGTTTTAGTATGTTATATTTAAGATTAATTAGTTCATTAGTTTTGGGATTAGTGATTAGGATCGAGTGGATATGGGGATGAAGGGTCACTTAAAGTAGAGACTGACATATTTTATAAAAGTTCAAGGTCTCAAGACTACATAACCAACATTGGTTTTATATGTTACCTACTAGTTGAGGTTGATACCTAGGTGGAAAAGGACATTACTTAATGGATCTATATTAGTTAGGTTCATTATCTTTGGCAAGATATAGAATGCCCTTCAATCTATTGTTATAGGTTAGACCTTATTTAGCTCAAATGAGGTGTGTCGGTAAACAAGCTCTCCCACAGTCATAGACTCCAATTCAGTATTTATACGTGACCCTCAACTCAGATTTTACTTATTATTTTAATATTATTTTGTAGCTTTACCTTTTGTATTAGTTTATTGCATTATCATACGGTTATTATACTTTAATTCTATCTATGTATATCTGTTGTGCATTTTACTTGATTATTTTATTTTTGTCAGCATAGTTAATTATTTTCAATTGTAAATTTTACATGCTCAGTATATACAAACTACTAACCATATAGTTTCTTTTGGATTGAATCACATTATAATATAAGTTCTAATATTCAACATCAGGCTAATAGTTAGCCTAACTCAGTACCCTTTTAGCAGTATTTAGTGATGAGTCCATATTATTGTGAGAATAAATTTTTATTATTATTTAATTTTGGTATTTTATTTTTGTTTCAAATACTTACAGTTGTTTATGACTTGTCTTAGAAATTCATCAGTAGTAGAGGCTTTTAGATATATGCTAAATATTTTAGATTTAAAATATTTTTAGACTTTGTTTTATTTCAGAATTAACTCAGTTATTTGTTTTAATTTAATTAGATTCTACATAAGTAAATTTCACTATTTCGAGTGTCATGCCATACTATGGGTTAGTTAGGGTCACTTGTGGCTCTTAACACGAATTATGATGTAACACCCTAGATTTTTACCCTCTGAAAATTTCCTGACTTTTGTTCTCACAGCCTAAGTAACAACTCACCTAATAAGTTGTACAGACTCATTATAAGTTGTAGGACCCCAATTGTAGCCTGACCAGTATAGGTTCCTAAGTTACTGTTCTGATTACAAGTTGTAGGACCATAATTGTAGCCTGACCAGTATAGAAAAGAAAGCGATGCTAAAATTAGAGGATGATCTTGAGTTCGATGATATTTTTCCATATGAGTAGGTATTGGCTGCATCATATGACTTACTTCACTGGTTTGTTGATTTTGTCAATTATTTGTTAGGTGATCTCATCCTGGAAGACATGTGATTTCAGCAGCAAAATTGATTTATTCATGAGTTATGAAAGTTTTTTGGGATGATCATTACTTATTTTTCGTGTGTGCAGATGGTGTGATTAAGAAGTCTATTCCCAAGTTGAGATGATGAGCATTCTTGGGGCCTATTATTCGTCTTTAGTTGGGGGTCACTATGGTGGTACTCGCACAACCCACAAGATTATGCAGTGTAGGTACTATTGGACAACTATGTAAAAAGATGAACATGACTATGCTCAGGCTTGTGACAAATGCTAGCACCAAGGAAATATCTAGTGGAAGCATGAACTCCCTATGAAACCTATTCTTGAGCTAGAGCTATGTGATGTGTGGGGTATTTATTTCATGGGTTTATTTGTGAGTTCTTATTTTATGAAGTACATATTGGTGGTAGTTGAAAATGTACCTAAGTAGGTTAAAGTGGTTGAGCTTCCCAATAATAAGGGTCACAGTGTCACAACATTTCTAAAGAAGAACGTATTCTCTCAGTTTGGTACTTCACGTGCTATCATTAGTTATGGTGGGTTATATTCTACAGTTTTCTATTTAAGGTCCTTCTTGAGAAATATGCTGTGAAGCATAAGGTTGCAACACCTTACCATCCACAAATATGTGGGCAAGTTGAGGTGTCAAATCATGAGATCAAGTCTATTTTGGAGAAGACTGTGAATGTCAATCGCACTGATTGGTCGAGGAAGCTATATTATGCACTTTGGGCCTACTATAGAGATTTTAAGACACTAATAGGTACCTCTCTATTTCAACTTGTGTATTAAAGGCAAGCCACTTGTCGATTGAATTTGAGCACAAGGTATTATGGGCATTGAAGAAGCTAAATTTTGAGTACAGTGATGTTGTAGACTTTAGGATTAGAAAGATGAATTAGTTGGATAAATTTTGCCTTCATTCATATGAGGGTTCTACCTTGTATAAGGATAAAATTAAATTGTAACATGATAAGGAAATTAAGAAAAAGGTAGTCCATGCCGATGATATGTTGTTATATAATTCGAGACCTTGCTTGTTTCCTGGTAAGTTGAAGTCTAGGTAGTTTAGACCATTCACCATAGTTAGAGTATTTCCACATAGAGCAATTGAGAATAAATGATAAGGTGATTCTCCATTCAAGGTAAATGGGCATCGTGTGAAGAGTTATATAGGCAACATGGAGGAATTGAAAGTGTGTGGGGATGTAAGTCTTGGCAAATTCTAAGTAGCCAAGGAAATTTAGTCGTGTAGCGATGTTAAATCAGGTACTGCATAGGAAGAAACCCAAGGGATTGTTTGTAAAGTTTGATTACCTAATATAGACACGTCATATCGCTATGTTAAATCAAGCGCTATGTGGGAGGCAACCCATGTTTTGTACTTATTACATAATATGGTAATTTTGTGTTCAGTGTGTAGGTCTAAAAATGCAGGAAAGACCAGAAACTATTTTTTATGCCTAGGTCCCCATGAGGGACGCAACGAGTCATAGGGACACCCTACAACTTCTCAATAGACCTCTCAATAGAAGCACAGGTGAAATCGCCTAGGTAAGTAGTCTCTAGAGTCTTTATGATTGTTGGGATGGGTCATTGTTAGTGACAATAAATCATCACCTTGAATTTTCATGACTGGAGACTCAAGTAAGAATTAACTCTAAAAGAAGGGAGACAACGACTCATAGCCACTGCCTACAAGTCATTGCCAGGAGTCATAGTCAGCACCAAAATTGTGGACCTAATAGGCTAAATCGATCGAAATCGTATATAATAAAAGGGATATTAAATTCTCAAAAAGTTCCATTTCTATTTTTGAAACCGTGTAACTCCCTCCATTACTTTAATCGTCTTTCTTACCATAAATAAAATCCACACCATCATAAAACACCCCACTTTACTTTCTAAGTACCAAAAAAAATTAAAACTCTTATATCATGAACAGGGCTAAGTGACAACTAAGGAATCAAGGCATTCTTATATCTTCTCAATGTTCTCAAATATCGTTTCTAATTCATAGTTTATAATTGTTTTGCTATGAAAAATTACATAGGATTCTAAGTTTATTACTAGCCTAGGATTCGACTAAATGAGAAGATTCTTGAGAATTCAAAATTGTTATTAATCAAGTATAACTTGATGTGGGGAATGATTAACGAAATAAATTAGGTGTAAAATTGACAGGGTATGTTTGAGTTCCCTGTGGGGAATTTGATTAAACAAGAACTATCCTTAAGCGTTCATGTTGACAGTCATGACAAGCCTCATAATGACTAATATTATAACCAAATAAGTCGTTTAATGACTCGCCGCCTCTAATAACATATGTCGATAATGATGAAAGTTATATGGTCAACCTACGAGTTGTTGTCTCACCTTATGACTCATAGTCTTACTCTTAGTCACTAAACAGAGATATGAGTTTAAACAATTATGCTCTAGTCATACAACGAGTCTTTTTATGAGTCATTAGGTTACCCAACAACTCATTGGTTGAACTCGTAGGGTGACTACTGCTCAAGACCATGCAGGAAATATACCCTACGACTATTAGAAGGACTTATATCATCTGGTAATGAGTCACAACCTAACTCTTAGGGTGCCTGGCTACTATGAAAATTTTCATTTTCCTTTGGTTTTCTTTCTTTTTTCTCGTGTTAACTAATAAGTGTTCTTTCCTTGGGTATAATGTCACCAAAGAATGACTCATGATGAGTCTAGTATTTTCGTGTTGGGCCTACTAATGATGAGTCTAGTATTTCCGTGGAAGAACATCCGATATTAGAACAAATGAAACAAAGGAGTAGTTTACCTGGAGCCAAAAGGCTAAGCCCTATATTAAGAATTCAAGCTAGTCATCACCAACTCCTCTTCTTAGTCATAAGATAGAGAGAATTTAGAGAGAGAGTTAGGCCTCAGGGTGGCTTAAGAAGGGGAGGAAGATTCCTTTAAAAGAACCAACAATATTGTATTAGGCATCTCCTTTAACAGTGCAGGTTCTGAGTCAAAGTCAGAGTATGAGGAGGGAAGTGAGAAAGGAGAATCTAATTATATTATACTAGAGGATATTTTTCCTCTGTCGTCGATTCAGCCTACTCTACAGTTTTGACCTTTCCTGATGCTCATTGTTAATCGGTGGGGTACCCCAAGATACAGGAGTTTAATAATAAGGACAATGTCATTTTTCCCAGCATAGGAAGCCTAAGAGATGGTTTAATCTTAAACCAAAGTTGAGCTCCGTGGGAATATATGAGAAGCTTGAGTCGAGTATTGATTCAAGAAGTGCCAATTTGAGTGGATGATAAGAGCCTCCAGTATATATATCCCAAAACTAGTTTGGGATTTTTCTATTGTGTACCAAATAAAGTTGAGACGGATGTATCCATAAGGGTTGTAATATAAGGGAGGTGATATCTTACACTTACTGATGATTAAAGGTATTTAAGTGAACATGTCTATACAAACCATCTCCTGGTTTTTACATAGAGTAGAGTTTGAGCTATCCACCAATACTTCACAGATTGATTACTGCATTAAGGAGATGCGGAAGGTGAAGACAAAGAAGATTGGGACCAATGATAAATATATGCCTATAAAATAGATAGCACGGATTATAGCTATTTCATATGAGGAGAGTCCTAGGGTTGTGAGCCCATATACACAAATCAGTAAGGCCAGTCTAATTTCTATGGCCATGGCTTGGTAGACTTATGTTTGGCATTAGCTGATCCCGAATATAGGAGATAATATCCTGAGCCTTGACGAGACTACTTTGGTCACTGGTATTATTAAGGGCGATGAGATCGACATATTGCAGATCCTTGTGAGGGAGATACGCGATCTAGATATTAGTACGAATACAAGTTTTTCCTTTCCAAGTTTTTTTATGTAGATTTTTTTGGATGAGTAGGTACTTATGGATGTAGATCACTTCCTGATGATCCTTTAAAAGACTGACTTAGGGTAGATGTAGGACCATTCTAACCTAATTAGAAAGGCCTAGGATAGTGCATCAGTTCTTAAGGAATCTTTTCAAGCCATTGGGTATATAAATATAGACACTTCGGGTCTTTCTGACCTCCAAGATAGTCAACCTGAGACTGTATGATCTGAGTTGTAGGCCTCCACAGATGCAATAAGGTCCTTATAGGCCTTAGCTTCTTTGGCTTTGAGAACATTAACTTCATATCCATTTCCAAGTGGCTATGCTTTTGTCTTCCAGGAGTTCTTTACCTTTATGATAAAGAAGTTAGGCACCCTCGAGTGTGAAGTGACTAATATAGAAAAAAGGGTTCTTCTTTAGATGAAGAACGAAATATAAAGTGATATATGGGGTATGTAGATTCAATTTGATAGGTTTTAGTAGCAAATTAGCTTTAACTTGGTAGGAGTTCAGGCTCTAGATCTGGCATTTATGCATACGGAGTGGGCCATGTTATAGGTTTTTATTGTGGTCATGGTTACAAAGACATTCCCTATTTTTTTGATGATTGAAGACGTTCCTATTGAGGGTATTCTATATATTTAGGCATGAAAGAAAAGGAAAAAAGAAGATAATTAGGGAGGAAGGTGGTGAGACAGTGAGCAATAGAAGAAAGAGAAAAAGAAAGAAAGTGATGCATGGGTAGCTCGAGTATCTAGATTGCAGAGATCTTAGGACCACTTAACTGCAGTCCATGAGATTAGAGTAGGAGCTGGTAGCTCCTGATGAGTGAGGTAATTGTTTAAGTTGTAGTAGATATAAGTGGGAGCATAGTCTTTCCTCCTGAGAGCCAGTCACCATTGAGTGCATCAATGACTATTGGTGCCACTATTAATCTGAGTGTCTCTATCACCACTGGGACTACTAGTGATGAGAGTAGGGCCTAATCTGAGAGCCCTCCTACTGAGACATCTTGATTGGTAAAAAATCTTGGGTTTTGGAACTTGGAAAATTCTTGAGCTTTAAGCTTACTATCCATGCAATGACTCATCATATGAATTGTATGGTATAAGTACAGTTCAGGTGACCCTAGTCATAAGATTTCCAGAGGATGATGATTGTGTTTCTATTGTGGTTATAATTTAGTGGTACGGGTCATTAGGTATGCTGATGAGTCATTCGGATCATCATTCATCAAATAAAAAACTTAGTGAATTGACTTTTTTAACTTATTCCCAAACAAATACTCTTAAAATCTCTCTCAAACTCTCTCTCTAGCAAAATATTAGGGTTTTATCAAGATAATCAATTAAGGCTTTCAAGGGTGGTTTCTCATAGTCTTCCTTGGTGTCTAAGACGTGTTTCTCCTCCCTTATTGTTATTTTACAAAGAGCATATGTTTTAATGTATAATTTTCATGATATTTTTTTAGTTTGAGATAATAGTTGGCAGTTTTGGATTCTCATAGTTTAATGATGTTTTATTTCATGCTCTTAGTATGATTTTAACGTTGTGGGATGGATGTTAATGATAAATTAATTTTGAGGTATTATGGATTCCCCAAAATTACTTGGTTATGGTTTTGAAACTTATATGCCCTCAACGTATTTGTTAAAATGCCAATGATATGGATGTTGTCACATTGTTTGACTACTCTTGACACATTTGCATTGCATAAATGGTAATGGAACCTAATTGGTCTTATTGATTTTAAATGGTTTTAAAAGGCCTTGCAAGCTGGTTTAATGGAAACTTTGGACTCAACTTGGTTTAATGGTTTTGTTATGTCATAAAAAGATATACTTGCAAACTCTAATTTTGGTATGACGATACCAACAGTTTGCCTAAATAATAGACTCCTTGGTAACTGGTTGGAATTTATAATTGGTTTTTATATGGGCTTAAAGAGTGTTGTTGTAATGCCCCGAAATCTGTCTGGAGACGCCACACAGTGCTCAAGACTATGAGTAGCCTAAAGCTAACCCTATCTTTCTCCTACTAGGTATAAATCTCATAATCAAGGTAATATAGACATGAAAGTCATCATGAATATGGAAACTATCTGAAATAACTTAGAATAATCTAAAAGAAATGTCTGAAAATCAAATACTATAAGTCTAAATCAAATCAAGCAGTAAAACAAGCCTTTACTACTAATAACTAGAGAGTCACTCGGAGAAACACCCAGCTAACTTGAACTGTCTGAAAAGCATACTGAATCATATAAAACTACTTAGCTGCAGAATCTGAATGAATAAGTCCTTGAACTGTGAGAACTCACCAACTGTCGGATGTAGATTAAGATGCTTGAACTACTCATGCTGCTGATGCTGAGCACCTGAACCTACATTATTAGACAATGCAGCATATAGACATATATGTGGACTGGTACTTTTGGGATGTACTGAGTATATGGGGTTGAAATGCATAAGTAAAACATCATTTCATCATCATAATTTATAAAACAATGCATGCTAAAACTAAATGACTCACATGAGCTGGAATATCTGAAATACTAAAATCTTAAATAATGAATAATAAATCAATCATACTTTATAAATCTAGTTAGTCATAACATTTAGTTTTGAAACTTGTACTAGTATTTTGTCTGTATATCAAACTGTCTAATGGTAGAAAGAGCTTACTTCTGAAATCTAAAATCTAAAAGCTGAAGTCTATAGTTGTTATCTTCCTGTAAAGCATAATCTAAGTAAATTTGTGAGCCTTTACACTTAGTTTTCTAAAACAAAGCTTTTCTTACTAGTAGGGAAAATACTCAAAACTGTTTGTTTACTTTTACTAGTAGGGAGATTCTCTTAACTGACATAAACAATGTGAGCTACATAAAGTCCAACGTCTCATCCTTCTAAGGAAGAAACCTCACATTGGGGAGAAGTGACATACTCTTGCCAGGGAGTATAACGTACTTTCCATGTGATCGATCACAAGCTAAATTGTCATCCATATAGAAATGGGAATAATCTCAAAATCTACACCTACGTTGGCTATTTAGTTCTGTGGAAGATAGGGAATGCTAATCCCATACTTCCCGCTCGGTGCTTAATACTACTTCCTTTTTATTTGGTACACTCATTCTATTGGAAATCCACTTTAAAACTAGAATAAGGGTTTATCTAAAACCAATTACGCATTTATCTGATAAAATCTGTAAATAAAACTGATCTAAATTTTGTAATCTATAATAATTTGAAAATTGTATTCCATAGCAAATCTGATCATCGTAAGATCAAAGCATTACTGTAAATCTGTAAATAATCTGATAATAGGATGCTTAAAGCATCATATTTCTTGAAATAATAATATTCAATCTTGAGATAATAGCCCATGTTTCAATCTTATGCCAAAACATCATAATAATCATACTTGATATTGAAAACAATGATAGTTCATATCAAAGTCTGTAAATTACTGCAATAGGAATGAAAGTATAAAAATAGACATGAAATTCAACTTCTAAAACACTTGACATCTCAAAATCTTGCAAAGGGCAATAACGGGTATGAACCGTAATTTAAATCTCATGAATAATCATTAAAATTCTTAGTAATTTTAAATAAAAGCTTGGTTTTGGTCACAAGGATGGAAGAAAATCCTTGTTCATAAACCCCAAATACCTTCATTGACCATTATATGAACAAACTTGAATTATTGATTCCTAATAGAGTTCTTGGAGAGGGATTCCTTATTATATTGCATTGGAAATCCTCAATCTTAAGCTTTCTTGAAGAATCAATGGAGGATTTTGATTTCTTGGAGAAGAAGCTTTGGAGCTCTAGGGTTTTTCTTTGAGAGAGAATGGATGAATTTGGGCATAAAGTTCTTGGAACATGATTAATTCCTTGTTCTGGATGAATGGGGCCTTGGGGATTGACCAAAATACCCTTTTTTAAATATTTATGTGAAACTAAAAAGAGCAAAACTTTTTGATTTTGCTGGCCACCGCGACACGCCACAATCACGATGGCTTACAGGAATTAGACGATTGAGAACTGGGCAGACTCTGCGATGCGGATCCATTGTGGTGCCCCTTTGAAATGCCAATTTTGCCTTCGGTGCAACGTGCCAACATTGTGTAGGCTTGCTGAAAATTTAAAAATGTAAAATTGGGCTACTCTGCGACACGGGGCTATTGCGGAGGGCCACTGGAATTTGACGATTATCATTTTTCCCACCTCCATTACATGCCACTTGATCAGGTGGCACACTATTTTGCTAAAAATGCTCTAATTTCGTCAGCAAGTGTCGATATTGGGAGAGTTTAGTATCGATAGAAAGCTTATTCTATTTCCCACAGAATGGGAGCTCTAAATCTAGAAAATTTCACATGAAATAAATATTCTTTATTTTTGAAATCTATTTCTTAACATTCTACAAACGAATTTAAGGTAGAAAAAGTGTTGGGTATTACAATATCTACCCCTTGGGAAATTTATCCTCGAATGTACCTAGTTAAGAAGAAAATGCTGAGGCATCTAAGGCTACAAACTATCATGCACAACTAAAATAAACTGTATGACTTAATCTAAAATATATTAAGCTACTGAACTGTTCTAAGAGTGCATGAATTCTTATTAAGATAGCTATATGGTTGAATCTGAAACTAGAAAAGAACTGAATGAAGGAAAACATTACCTTTGGCTGAATCTGAGTTTGTGGAGAAAAGATGTGGATACTTGGTACACATGCCTGCTTCCGCTTCCCAAGTAGCACCCTCAATGGACTAATTTAACCATAGAACTTTGACCAAGGGAACTTCTTTGTTCCTAAGTCTACAAATCTGATGATCAAGAATCTCTACTGGGCTTTTTCGTAATAAAAGGATATTCTGAATATCCGTACTTTCTAGAAGAACTACAACAGCTGAATTGTCCATGCATTTCTTTAATAAGGACACATGGAATGCTGGATGAACTGAGGATAAGTCTGCAGGTAACTCAAGCTTATACGCCACCTTTCCAACGCGACTCAAAATCAAGAAGGGACCAACGTAACGAGGACTAAGCTTCCCCTTCTTGCTAAATCTCTTTACCTCTATCATGGGTGAAACTTTTAAATACACAATATCATCAACCTCAAACTCCAGATCTCTTCTTCTCATGTTGGCATCAGATTTCTGACGACTATAGGCTACTTTCAATCTTTCTCTAATCAACAGAACTTTATCCATGGCCTAAAATACCATGTCTTGCCCAATCAAATTGTCCTGACCCACTTCGAACCAACTAGTTGGCGATCTAATCCCCACCCATAAAAATCCTCAAATGAAGCGGTCTAAATACTAGCATGATAACTGTTATTATAACCACACTCAATCAATGGCAAATGATCAACCCCACTACCTTTGAAATTAAGAACACATGCCCCCAACATATCCTCTAAAATCCGAATGGTCCTCTTTTCCTAATCATCCATCTGTGGATGAAACGCTGAACTAAGATGAACTTACGTACGAAGACCCTTCTGAAAGGCTCTCCAAAACTAAGAGGTAAGCTAAGTACCTCTATCTAAGATGATGGACAAAGGAATACCATGCAATCTAAATAATTCTCGGATATACAACTTAGCATAATCTACATCCATGTAAGATGTGTGAATTGGCAAGAAATGTGCTGACTTATTTAATCTATCTACTATAACCCAAATCGAATCATGCTGACAACGTGACTGGGGTAAACCAGTCAAAATATCCATATTCCCCTCTTCCCACTTTGAAGTGGGGATACCGAACTCTTGCAACGCACCATCAGATCTTTGGTGCTCTACCTTAACCTATTGACAAGTTGCATACTTAGCTACGAACTCTACTATATCTCTCTTCATACTACTTCACCAATAGATTTCCTGCAAGTCGCGGTACATCTTGGTGGCTCTAGGATTGGTAGAATAACACGAACCATGCGCTTCCACCTTAATCCCCTACCTTAAATGATCAACACAAGGAACACACAATCTACTTTGGTATCTCAACACACCATCTTCCCCTTGGGAGAAAACTTCTATCTTTTGATCTTTGACTTACTCCTTCAGTTTGACCAAACTAGAATCCTCATCTTGCTTCTCCTTCACCTCCAAAACTAGGGAAGATTTGGAACTACTATGAACCCAAACATTATCTTCAGCTGAGTCAACCAACCTAATACCCAATCTATCAAATCGATGTACTTCCTAAACTAAATCTTTCTTATCGTTCCCTACATGGTGAACACTGCCCATAGACAGTCTACGAAGGGCGTTTACCACTACATTGGCCTTTCCTGGATGATACAACATACTCATATTATAATCCTTCAAAAATTCTAAACCTTATCTGACAGAGATTTAACTCCCTCTGAGTAAACACATACTGCAATCTTTTGTGATCTGTGAACACATCGACATGCACCCCATACAAAAAATGTCTCCAAATTTTCAAAGCAAACATAACATCAGCTAAGTCAAGATCATGGGTTGGGTAATTCTTTTCATAGGGATTAAGCTATCTAGAGGCATAGGCTATGGCCTTACCTCTCTACATCAAAACACAACCCAAACCAACTCTGGAGGCATCACAATAAAATATAAAACCATCTGTACCATCAGGTAACGCAAAAATTGGGGCTGAAGTAAGTCGAGTCTTCAACTCCTGAAAACTCTTTATGCAAGAATCTGATCACTGAAACTTAACTTTCTTTTGAGTCAATCTAGACATAGTAGATGCAATAGATGAGAAAGCCTCAATGAAATGTCTGTAGTAGACAGCTAAACCTAAGAAATTTCTAATGTCTAATAGAGAGATAGGTCTAGTCCAATTCCCTACTGCTTCTGTCTTTTGGGGATCAACTCTAATACCCTCACTGGAAACAATATAACCAAGGAAAGCTACTACCCTAAACCAGAATTCGCACTTGCTAAATTTGGCGAACAATTGGTGGTCTCTAATAGTCTGTAAGACAATTCTAAGATGGTCTGCATGATCATCCTCACTACAAGAGTAGACAAAAATATCATCGATAAAAAATATGAAAAACATGTCTAAATACTATTTGAACTCTCTATTCATCAAGTCCATGAAATCTGCTGGGGCATTTGTTAGTCCAAAGGACATGACGAGAAACTAAAATTGACCATAACGGGTTCTGAAAGATATCTTTGGAATATCACATTCCCTTACTTTAAGTGATGATAGCCGGATCTAAGGTCTATCTTTGAGAAATAACTTGCTCCTTGGAGTTAATCAAATAAGTGATCAATTCCAGAAAGAGGACATTTGTTTTGGACTGTAACTTTGTTCAACTAGTGATAGTCAATGCACATAGGCCATGAACCATCTTTATTTTGTATGAATAGGATGGGAGTGCCCCATGAAAAAACACTAAGCCTTATGAAACCTTTATCTAAAAGATATTTGAGTTGCTTCTTCAACTCTATAGGCTCGGAGGGAGCCATATGATATGGAGGCATAGAAATAGGATGTATCTGGAAGAAGGTCAATACTGTATTCTATTACCCTATCGGGAGGTACCTCTGGCAAATCTTCAAGAAAAATATCAAGAAACTCATTGACCACACTTACTGACTAAACTGTTGGAGTCTCAAACTTAGTGTCTTTAACACGAACAAGATGATAGATACACCCTTTGGAAATCAACCTTTGGGATTTAAGATAAGATATGAAATGACTCTAGGGAGACACTGAATTACCTAACCACTCAAAGACTGGCTCATCTGGAAATTGAAACTTCACCACTCAGGTGTGACAATCTATAGACGCATAACAAGAATGGAGCCAATCCATACAAAGAATAAGATCAAAGTTAATGATATCTAATTCTATTAGGTATACTAATATGACTTTATGAAGGACAATGATAGGAAATTTTCTATAGATCTATTTAGAAATAACTGACTCACCTACTGGGGTAGAAACAAAGAAAGGATCAGGGATCCTTCCAAAACTTATCTCGAAATTTACTGCAACTAACAGGGTCAAATAAGAGAAACTCGACCCGGGTTCTAACAACACATACACATCAAGACGAAAGAAACAAAGCATAGTAGTAACAATATCTATTGAATCCTTCTGCTCTTGATGGGATGGTAAATTATAGAATCAATTCGGTCACTGACCACAACCGGTACTAGATAATGCGCCCTAAAGTAGAACTGGGCAACCTAATGGAACTGGTGCACTATTAGCCTGAGTCTGGGGACAAACATCTCTTTTCCCTGCTTAAAATACGGACATTCTTTAATACCATGACCCAACTTACCACAACCAAGGAAACCCTTCTGTCCAACTAAACACTCACTAGGATGACTTTTACACACCTAGCACATAGAGGATAACTGGGCCTACCACTCACACTATTCTGGGATTTGGACATAGAAGACTTACCCCACTACTCCTATCTACGTCTAGGAGCAGGAGCACTGGCTGAAGATGGTATTGGCATAGATGAACGATTCTAAAACTGTGAATAATTTCTTTATTGAAACCTATTCTGACCATACACAAATTATGTTGTTCTAGCCCTTTTATTATTTCTATCTCTCCCCTTCAACTTCTCTTTCTGAATATTCTGAGTATGAATCATCAATCTAGCAAGATCCATGTCTCTAGTAAGCATGGCAGTCCTACACTCCTTGACTACCAAGATAAATACTCCAATAACAAACTTACTCATACAAGCCCTGGGATCAGCCGTGGTATCAGGGGCATACTTAGACAACTAATTCAACTTAAGGCAGTGCTCTTTCACTATCATTGTGCCCTGCCTCAAATTCACAAACTCCTCTATCATAGCTTTCCTTATATCATATGGGAAGAACCTATCTAGAAAAGGATACTGAAACACCTACCAATTCATAGGAACAATATTCTCACCTCTACCATTCTTCCATATCACTACCCAATCATACGCTACATCCATCAATCTATAAGATGTTAACTTTACACTATCCTCTTAAAAATTATAGATAATTTGGCTGATCTTCTTCACCTTAACTAAATAAAGTTGTGGCTCCTCACTTGATTTTGACTCGAAGAACTCTGGCGGATTCATTATCATGAAGTCTCTATTTCTAGCTACTGCTAAATCCCCATTCTACTGAAGTAGGGTTGCATCCTAATTCTGATAGAGGCCCTGAATATTAGAAGTCATAGCTTAGACTAATGCCTGGAAGGAAGCCCTAAACTTAGCATAAGATACATTCTCATTCAAAGGATCAGCAGGCTGGGGTAGTTGGTTACTATTTCTGTAGGCATTAGCTCAATGAGGAGGTATATTTAACTATTACGTAAGAGCATAAGTTAAAATCCAATAGAGATACTGTGAGTATGATAGATCATGAAAGAAAGAGATGATTTTTCCTAAGAATGTTCCATAGCTTCTTGCTCACAAATGTGGTGCTTTTTCCACCCATGATCAAGACTCTACCTAACGTGGCTTATCAAACGCCCTAGGATTTCTAAAACTTTAGGCTTTAATACCAAGGTTGTAATGCCCCAAAATTTGATCCGTAGATATCACACGGTGCTCAAGACTACGAGTAGCCTTAAGCTAACCCTTTTTCTGCCTTCTACTAGGTATAAATCTCATAATCAAGGTAATATAGACATGAAAGTCATACTGAATGCAAAAACTATCTTAAATTACTAAAAATAATCTAAAAGAAATGTCTGAAAATAAAATACTATAAGTCTGAATGAAATCTAGCAATGTTAAATACCTCTACTACTAATAACTACAGAGTCACTGGGACAGAACCCTAGGCAACTCAAACTGTCTAAAAAGAATATTGAATCATATAGAACAACTATGCTGCAGAATCTGAATGAATAGGTCCTTGAACTATGAGGACTCACTACATATCAAATGCAAATAAAGATTCTCGAACTACTCATGCTGTTGTTGCTGAGCACCTGAACCTACATTATGAGACAATATAGCACATAGACATATATGTGGATCAATACATTGAGGATGTACTAAGCATATAGGGGTGAAATGCATAAGTAAAACATCATTTCATCATCATAATTTATAAAACAATTCATGCTTAATGTAAATGATTCACATGAGCTGGAATATCTGAAATACTAAAATCTTAAATCATGAATAATAAATCAATCATACTTTTTGAATTTAGTAAGTCATAAAATTTAGCTCTAAAAGCTGTATGAGTATTTTTTCTATAAATCATACTGTCTAAGTGTAGAAAGTGCTCACTTCTGAAATTTGAAATCTAAAAGCTAAAGTTTGTAGCTATTATCTTCTTGTAAAGCATAATCTAAGTAAATCTGTGAGCCTATACACCTAGTTTTATAAAAGGAAAGCTTTTCTTACTAGTAGGGAAAATACTCAAAACTGTTTTTTTACTTTTACTAGCAAGGAGGTTCTCTTAACCGACATAAACTATGCGAGCTACATGGAGTCCATTGTCTCATCCTCCTAAAGAAGAAACCTCACGTTAAGGAGAGGTGTCATACTCTTTCTAGGGAGTATAACCTACTTTCCATAGGATCGATCACAAGCTAAATCTGTCATCCATATAGAAATAGGAATAATCACAAAATTAATACCTATGTTGGCTATGTAGTTCTGTGGAAGGTAGGGCACGCTAATCCCACACTTCTCGCTTGATGCTAAATACTACTCCATTTTTTTTCTACATTCATTCTATTGGAAATCCACTTTAAAACTAGCGTTAGGGTTTATCTAAAACCAATTATGCATTTATTTGACAAAATCTATAAATAAAGCTGATCTGAATTCTGTAATAATCTAAAAAGTGGATTCCATTGCTAATTTGATGATCGAAAGATTAAAGCTTTACTGAAAATCTGTAAATAATCTTATAATAGTATGCTTAAAGAATCATCTTCCTTGAAATAATAATATTCAATCTTGGGGTAATAATCCATGCCAAAAGATCATAATAATAATGCTTGATATTAAAAACAAAGATTAACATCTATAAATTACTACAATAGGCATGAAAATATGAAAAATAAACAAGCAATTCAATTTGTCAAAATTTGGATTTCTTGGATCGTTTAGGCTACTCAAAACTACTAATTACGAGCAATTAGATTAGTTACTTATGTATTAGTAGACATTACCATTGTGCCTTATGTTTAGAATAGGAATGCCTTAGCTACTCAAGAAAGATGAAATTGTTTTAGCAAATTCATATTTTGGATGGAATTAGCCTTAGTGGCTTAAGTTAAGGTAATTTGCCTTACTATCTAATTTAGGTAAGATTTACTTAGTTGTTTATGTTTGGGAAGTTGCTATTTTAGGGTTGTTTATGGCCTACTTAACATCAAGATATGAATTTGGATACCTTATCCTTGTCCGGGTAGAATTTTTCCAAATGGAATTTGAGGATTAGAAATGGGACCCTCCTACCTTAGTCTAAGACTTGTGTTAGCCTTGTACACTTATCTATTCATGATATATCATTATTGATTTTTGGTTTGGAACTAAAGGAGATTGAATACATTAAATGAGTATGTTAGTTGGATATGAAAGGATTGATGCTAATTTTGGTTATTGCTATGATATGTCTTATATACAAGATTATTTATATGGCTTCCAGATATGATTAATAGTAAGGCAAATGATATCACCCAATTGTTATGAAAACCTTACAACTTGTAATGTTAACCTATGAATTGTGATGTCCAGTCATAGTCTAGACAGTATCCATGGGGCATCAATACTAGCCTGACTACGAGTCACACCCTATGACTCATATTTAGACCCTACGGCTTGTTAAGTACAACTATAGTCAAGGCAGAATCAATTGGGCACTGCATTGGTTAGGCTATGAATAAGAACGATATGACTCGTAGTGTGTCTAGACGAAACATATAGTTTGAATCATGGCCAAAATAGGAACCTAGAAAAACATACTATTAAGGCTAGATTAGGGTTCAACGACACATAATGACACCCTACAACTCGTATGGAGAGTCGTAATCTGTTTAGTGAGCTGAAAGGCCAAGAATATTTCCAATAATCAAAAATCTTAGGTGTTACATTCTCCCCCTAAGGATCATTCAGCACTGCAAGATGAAGTAAGGAATCACTTAGGACGATTTAACATAGAACACAACCACATTTACCTTTAGCAAAGACATATAAACAATGATATTAAGGAATACAAATACCTCAAGTACGATTATCCAAAGTTGAAAACAAGAATGGATATTTGGAGTTTATGTTCTCTTCGGCTTCCCAAGTAGCTTCTTCAACCTTATGGTTCATCCATAGAACTTTCACATAAGCCACATCCTTAGTCCTAAAATGATGGACTTGCTTATCAAAAATCTTCATCAGGACTTCCTCATAAGACAAGTCATCCGAAATATCAACTGTCTCCAAAGAAACATAACATGACCCGAACCAGGGCCTAGTCGTGTTGGGCGCCTCGAGTTCGATCGGTACCAGAGACCACCCCCAATACCCCACTATTAACCACCCTACACTCTATGTCAGAAGAATTCCTTGCATATAAAAAGATAAGATAAAATAGAATTAGAGACATGGTAGTAAGCTTAAAACAAAAGTTGAAAGCCACAATCAATTAACCATCCTTCACTAATACCAATGCCAATATCAATACCAATGTTAACAGTAATACCAACACCTCCCATGATCGTAGTAGTCTGATAAAGACTCTAAACAGGATTAAAGAACATTCCATCTTAGCATGCCCCCGACCATAGAAAAAAACAAAATCAAAGAAATAACAATTATGGAAAGAAGTCCATAGCATGAAATAGAGCCTTTCTGAATATGAAAGCCTATCACTTTAATATGACTCAAAGTTGTCCCCAAATCCAAGTCATTATGTAGGAGGAATGGTAGTATGGATGATTCTTGTATCACGTGGGGTACAGTGCCCAAAGACGGTTAGAGGAGTGAATGCTATCAAGTAAGTCAGGGATAAATATAGGATCATGCCATCATTTCAAAACCAAATTAATAACCATATCCAATCATATTATACAAACACACACACATATATATAAATAGTGCTATGATAGGAAACAAGGTTTAGCATGCATTTAAATTCTTGACCAGGATTGTGTACTTGACTGTCCTAAAACCACCCACAGGCTATATAGGTTCAATTCCCCCTACTGAAAGGGCCTCAGTGCATGCTAGACGCAAAACCAAAGAAAGGAACATGATATTAATAGTACACTAAATAATATAAAGTGTGTCATCATTCACACAGTCACCACGACCACCCTCAAATCGGCAAACACGAGTTTCCAGTGTCGGTCCCCCCAGGAAAACCACCTTTCATGGCTTTGATACTCAACCCCCTTTATGCCAATATTAAATCATTTACACATTCCTAACCATTTACCAAGGAGTTTTTTAACTAGGCAGTAACCATTGGTATTGCCATACAAAAATTAGAGCTTGCAAGTCTATTATTTTATGCAATATAAACCATTAGACCATATTAGACTCCATCATTTCCAATTAACCAAAATCATTTATAATCAAACCATGGCCACCAAGGAATTTCCAAAACCATATGAAATCAACCAAAACCAATTAATGTTTCCTTAACCATTTATGAAATGCAAGGAAACCAAGAATAATTATACTATTTGATAAAATCATTCTCATTGACAGTTTCACAAATAGGTTAAGGGCATGTCATTATTAATGTCAAACTCATAAAATTATGGGGGTTGACCAACGACCCCTTTATTAAATCATTATTCCCATGCACCCACATATCCAAAACCATAATTAAAACAATCATAATAAAAATTTAAACCACAAAAAATAATATTCAATAATATGCATTCAAACCCCTCAACCTTGAGTTCAAAACAACCATTAATGATTCATGAACAATGCTTTTAACATGTGACTTTAGTAAACTAACAATGAGGGAAGAGTCAAATGCCTTAATTACAAAGATTCATGAAAAGAAATTAATCTTTAGGTCCTTAGATGACCACTTTGGAGAAACCCTAGCCAATTTTGCTTGAGTGGATTTTTGAGTAAAGGGGATGTTTAATCTGGTAAAGTTTGGAATGAATGACCAAAAAGTGGTATAGGGACCTGGAGTCTTAAGGGTTTTGGGTGGGAAATGTCTAAAGTGTCCTCAGCTTACAGCTTTAAAAAGTCATCATTATTTACGAGTCGCAGAGTAGACTCATCACCACATCATACAACTCGTATCCTTGAGTCGTTACCAAGACAGTGAGTTGGACATCCATAAATAGTCCACCATATGACTACATGATCCCCATTCATGACCTGTCCATACAACTAGTATGGGCTAGTCATATCCAAGACAAAACCCACGAGGTTAGACACTGGACAACATATGACTCAACCCTATCACTTGTAGCCTATCCTCACTACTCTTAGTGAGCCACTAGTACTCAGAGCTTAGTCAAGTCTTTAAGTTCCTAATTTGATTAAGGATCATCCTAACGACCCGTCACCACCATAATGACTCATACCACCAAGTTGTTACCAAGACTAAAAACCCACCCACCACCCACTAGACACCTAACAACTAGGGTCACCTAACCCGCACCCGCATCTACACCATATGACTTGCATGATTAAGTTGTCATCACGACAATGATCTGAATGCTCTAAGATTTCCAAGGGACAAAACCTAAGGTGTTTTAATTCTACCCTGCTTGGATCATTCGTCCTTGAATGATGGGATAAGGCAATGACTAGCATGATTAAACCCCCAAACATCTTTACTCTTACATTTAAGATAAAAAAATAGATTACCAAGGAATTCAACATCTACTTTAAACAGACAAAAAACAAAGATGTCAAGATCAACACATACCTTAAGCACAATTTTCCAAAACAAGAAATAAGAATGGATACTTTGACTTCTTGTCCTATTCAGCTCCCCAAGTAGCCTCTTCCACCTTGTGGTTCCTCCATAGAACCTTTATCGAAGCAACATCCTTGGTCTGCAACTGATGAACCTATCGATCTAAGATTTAAACAGGGACTTCTTTGTAAGACAAGGAATCTGAAATACCAATACCTTTGATAGGCACAATTTGCGACAGGTTATCCACACACTTCCTCTATATAGAAACATAGAACACCGGGTGAATGGAGCACAAACTTGAAGGCAACTCCAACTCATACGCAACATTGCTAACCCTTCTTAACATAAAGTATGGACCAACATATCAGGGACTAAGCTTCCCCTTCTTCCAAGACCGCATCAATCCCTTCATGGGAGATACCTTAAGGAACACCTTATCCCCAACCTCAAACTCTAACTTTCTATGCCTCACATCTGCATAGGACTTTTGGATACTTTAGGCACCTTTAAGCCTATATCGAATCACCTTTACCTTCTCCATGGCTTGGTGAACAAAATTTGATCCAAAAATATCTGCCTCACCAACCTCAAACCACCTAATAGGAAACCTATACCTCCTACCATACAAGGCCTCAAACAAAGCTATCCTAATGTTAGAGTGGTAGCTATTATTATACACAAACTGTATAAGAGGTGAAGGCTCAACCTAACTACCAACAAAGCCAATCACACAAGCTCTACGCATATTTTCCAATGACTAAATAGTTCTTTCCGTCTACCCATTTGATTGTGGGTGGTAATCAGTATTAAGTTCACCTTCGTCCCCAAACCTTTCTAAAATGACCAACAAAAGTGCAATAAAAATTGTGTACCATGATCCAAGATGATTGAAACAAGCACCCCATGCAACTTCTCAATCTATTTGAGGTATAACCTTCCATGATCCTTTGCCAAAAAGTTAGTCCTCACTGGCAAAAAGTAAGCAGACTTAGTCATCCTATCCATTATGACCCAAATCAAATTGAACTAATTTTGAGGCTAGGAAAACCAATAACAAAATCTTTTTTGATCACTTCCTATTTCCATAGAATGAAGTCAATTTTTTCATATAACCCTTTAGGCCTCATATGCTCAACTTTCACTTATTGGCACACCTTGAACTTAGCCATAGAACTAGCCACACCCCTCTTCTTTTTGTTGCACCAATATATTTTTGTAAGATCATGATACATTTTCAACAAGCCATAATGAATTGCATAGCGCGACATATGTGCCTCAAACAAGATCCTTTCTCACAATCCATCTATATCAGGGACACATAACCTTTCTTAGTACCACAAGGTACCATCATCACCAATCTCTAAGGCTATTACCTTCGGCCCACCTACCTCACCCTTGATGTAAATAAAGAAAGGATCTAACACTTGTTTCTTTTTTACCTAAATCCATAAGGATGACTATGCCACCTTTTCCACAAACACACCACCATCTTAAGAGTCTAAGAAGCGATCTCCAAGATTAGCCAAATGTAAAAAATCTTTTATAAATTCTCACTTTCTCTCATCTACATGAACTATACTACCCATGGATAACCTGCTAAGAGCATCAGTAACCACGTTATCTTTACCTGGAGGGTAGTGAGGACTCATGTTGTAGTCCTTGGCAAGCTCAATCTATCACCTTTGCTTGAGATTAAGCTCTTTTTGAGTAAATGGTTTTTTGTTCTCTACTTTGTATTTGAAGTAGTGTGCCGTCTCCCTACAATATTATTATGCAGGGAATTACCAAAAAAGTGATTCCCTCTCTATTCCAGTATCCTTAACCAGGTGTGGTATCCTTAAAACCATACATGTTATGTTACAGAAATGTCTACAAGCAAAGTCTGATCACGGTGATCGATTGGTAAGGATATACCTATCTTTGTGGTCATTGCAATCTCTCAACCAAGTATTCGATAAATATTTATGTTTTACAAAGGTTAGGAAGAGCAAGATATATGGTTCGTTCACGTCTTTACGCAACCCAGTCAAAACGATGAGAAAGATTGAAGGCGGTATGGATAGATGTTACAAATGATGAATTAATTTCTTTTATATGTATTGCACTTTATCTTTGTTAGTGTTATCTACCTATAATGATATATGAATCAAAAACTTTTCATTCAACTTATTCTTCCAATTCATATAGCAGGCCTTAATGATCTAAAAAGATATCCACATGCACCCCATACAAATAGTGACTCTAGATTTTTAATACGAACACAATGAATAATAACTCCAAGTCATAAGTTGGGTAATTCTTCTCATGTACCTTTAAATGTGAAGAGGAATAAGCCATCACTTTGCCATGCTGCATCAAAATTCAACCAAGACCCACACGGGATGCATCATAATGGACTAAAAATCCATCAATGCCTTTAGGTAAGGTAAAGATAGATACTGAAGTTAGCTTATTCTTCAGCTTCTCAAAACTACCCTCACACGCACCAAACCACAAGAACTTTACCTTTTTCTTAGTTAACTTAGTCAATGGGGAAGATATAGTAAAAAAAATTTCCATAAATCTCCTATAGTAACTAGATAATCCCAAGAAACTCCAAATATCAATTGGAGTCGTGGGTCTAGGCCACTTCTTAACCACTGTAACTTTCTGTGAATCCACTATGATCACTTCGCTAGAAATGACATGGCCTAGAAAAGTGACAACGTTCAACAAAAATTCACATTTTGAACATTTTGCATACAACTACTACTCTTTCAGGATCTGCAGCACAATGGGGGGGTGATCGGCACATCCACCTTACTCTAGGGTACACTAGAATATTGTGTATGAACACAATGATAAACAAATTCATAAACTAATGAAAGACTTTATTCATCAAGTCCATGATTGATGTTAGGGAATCAGTCAACCCAAAGGACATAACTAGTTACTCAAAATGCCCATGCCGGGTATGGAAGGCAGTCTTAGGAATGTCCACCTCCCTAATCTTTGACTGATGATACCCAGACCAAAGATTAATCTTTGAGAAAATCTTATCACCTTGAAGCTAATCAAATGAATCATTTATTCTTGGGAAAGGGCACTTATTATTTACCATCATCTTATTCAACTACTAACAATTAATACACATCTGAAGTGAATTATCCTTCTTATGCACGAATAAAACTGGTGCACCCCATGGAGACATACAATAACGGAGGAAACTCGTGTCTAAAAGATCATTAAGTTGCTCCTTAGTCTCTTTCAACTAGGCTGGAGCCATTCTATACGGGGGAACAGAAATAGGATGAGTGTCCGAAACAAGATCTATCCCAAAATCAATCTCCCTATTAGGAGGAACACCAGGAAGGTCATCAGGGACAACCTTAAAAAATTTATTCACTACCGAGATTGAATGTAAAGAAGGGCCCTACGAGTTAGAATATTTAACCTAGACCAGATGATAGAGAAACCCCTTGGAAATTAATTTTAGAACTCTAAGATATGATATGAACCTCCCCTTAGGATCTAGGGAACCACCCTCCTACTACATAACTAACTCATTGAGAAATTTAAATATGACCTTATGGGTCTGACAGTCTAATGAAGTATATCACGAGTGTAACAAATCCATACCCAATATCGGCCTGGAAATCAACCATGATAACTCAAAAAGATCCACCAAAGTATCCCTACTACCCACAGATACCACACAAACCCCATAGACTCTCATAGCAAATACAGAGTCAACCACCAGGGTAGAAATTGAAAAAGGATCTGAAATACACTCAGGACAAAAACTAAAATGCACAACCGTAAATAAGGTCATACAAGAAAAAGTGGACCCCAGATCAAGTAAATAGTATATATCACAAGAAAAGAGTTTCAATAAACCAATAACAATATTAGGAGATGCTTTAGAATTTTGACAGGTTGTGAGAGCATAGAGTCAGTTACAACCAGCGCCTGAGCCGAATTGTGCACTCGTTGGTGACAGAACTAATAAAGAAGTAGCAAGAACCTTGTTTTCTCTAGAAGCAACCTTGGCCACTAGACAATTTCTAATCATATGCCCTAGATGACCACAATTGGAGCACTTCTTCTTTCCTTCATCACAGTAACCTCAATGCAATCGACTACTAAATTTCTAGGAAGGATAGGATTGACTTAATTGGGCCTCACTATCCTAAGACTAAGCACCCTAAGCCCTATAATTATCACCACCATGAAAATTCCTATCACCTGACGACTTTGAGTAGGGAGAAATAGTCGTCGAATAAGACCCAAAATTGCCCCACTTCTTCTTGGATCACTTATCACCATCCTTTCC
Organism: Capsicum annuum; assembly: GCF_002878395.1. Classification (NCBI taxonomy): domain Eukaryota; kingdom Viridiplantae; phylum Streptophyta; class Magnoliopsida; order Solanales; family Solanaceae; genus Capsicum; species Capsicum annuum. The sequence continues at coordinate 94,353,643 of NC_061122.1, read as the reverse complement.
ACTTTGTTTTCGGACATTACCCTTCTCATAAAATCTAAACTTCTTGCTTTACCTTTCCCCTATCTCTGATTACTTCTTCTTCTCTTTCTCAACTTATTTTATGCATATAACCAACCTGGAGATGTCCATGTCCTTGTTCAACAAGACAACCTTATTTATATAATCAAGTCTTGGGACAACCCGAAAGCAAACTTCCTCATTCTAGCCCTCATGTTAAAAACCAATTCTGGAGAATACCAATATAACTAGTGAAACTTCAAGGCATTCTACTTAACCGACATCCTACTTTGCTTCAGGTTAACAAACTTTTCCGCCTTCGCCTTCTTTAGCTCCTGATGAAAGAAGCAGTCTAGAAATGCACTAGAGAAATTATCCCACAGGGCTGACTCAGTATTATCATCCCTAGGTTTTTTGCATTCCTCATACCATTGGTTGGATACATCTTTTAGTTGGTAGGCAGAAAATTCCATACCCTACACGTTAGTACCATACATATCACAGAAGATTTTTTACATATCATCAATAAAACCTTGACAATATTCCTCAACCCTAATACCAGTCAACATAGGAGGGGTTAACCTTAGAAACTAGCCAACCCTTGTGACCTTAGAAGATGGAGTAAAAGAAGCACCATACTAAGCTTGAGAAGCTACCAACTATGCAAACATATGAATAGACTAACGAAACTCAGCATTTGTTACATTAGCCTGAGAAGCTTAAGAAGGACTGGAGGAGACTGATAGATCTCTAGGAGGGTAATTAGGAACTGAACCCCTAGACCACGTTTGGACCCTATAAGTAGGACAACCTCTATTAACATTGTCCTAGGATGGGAAAGAAGAGTTTCTGTGAACTTTAAATAATTTGGGAGGAATGATCTAAAAAATAAACAAACGGGTATTAGAGAAGATTTTAATACCGTAGACTCTATAGCAGTAAAATAGAACACAAGGAAAAAAAACATTTCTAAATGCCTCATAACCTTTTCCTTATGAGTATAGTGCAGTACACACCCTTAAAAGAGACTCTACTTTACATGGCTTTGTTAGAAAATCAGTTGACCAAGAACTTAAGGATCTGAAACCAATCTAGCATGACCCGAACAAGGGCCTAGTTATGTCGGGCGCCTCAAGTATAACCAGGATTGGGGATCACCCCCAATACCCCACTGTTAACCACCCTACACCTCATATCAGATGAATTCTAAGCTTATAATAAGAAAAGATAATATAGAATTAGAGACATCATAGTAAGATAAAAACCAAAGATAAATATGATAATCAATTAACCAACCATCACCAATACAAATGCTAAAACTAATATTGAAACCACCCATTCCCATAGTAGTATGACAAAGCCTCTAAACAGAATCAAAGAACATTCGATCAGGATATGCCTCCAACTATAGCCAAAACCAAAACCAAAGAAGTACCAATAATGGATAGAAGTCCATAGCATGGGATGGTTCCTTCCATAGTATGAAAGATCACCACTTCAATCTAACCTAATGTTGTCCCCAAATCCAAGTCAATAAGCAAGAGGAATGGTAGTATGGCTGGTTCCTACATCGAATAGGGACCAAAGACAATTAGCGGAGTAAATGCTAACATGTAACTCAGGCATAAAAATAAGATTATGCCATCATTTCAAAACTAAATTAATAACCATGTGCATTCACATGTATACATATATACAAATATATATATATACATATACATACATACATATATCCATATCATGCTGGGATAGGGAACAAGTTTTAGCATATATTTAAATCCTTATTCTAAGTTGTATAGCTTGACTATCCTAAAACCACCTAGGGGCTATATAGGTTCAGCTCCCCATGCTGAAAGCGAGCTAGTACGTACTAGCCACACGACTGGAGAAAAGAACCTGAGATAACTAGTACATCTTAAACATAAAAATTATGATATCAATGAATACGGTTGCCAGGAAAACCCTCACATCGGCAAACATGAGTTTCAAATATCGGTACCCTAGGAACCCCTATCTTTCATGGATTTGCTACTCAACCTCTTTCAAGCCCATATTAAATCATTTACATATTCCCAACTATTTACCAAGGAGTCTTTTAATTAGACATTAACTATTAGTATCATTATACCAAAGTTAGAGATTGCAAGTCTATTACCTTAATCCATATAAACCATTAGACCAAATTAGACTCCATCATTTCCAATTAACCAAAACCATTTATGATCAAACAAAGGCCACCAAGGCCTTTCCAAAATAATATGAAATCAACCAAAACTAATTCATGTTTTGTTAACCATTTATGCAATGCAAGGAATCCAAGAATAATTAAACTATATGACAAAATCATTCTCATTGACAATTTCACAAACAGGTTGAGATCATCCCATTGTCAAAACCAAATTCATCAAATTGAGGGGGTTCAACCATGACCCCTTCATTAAATCACCATTCCCATGCACCCACATGTGCCAAACTATAATTAAAACATGCATAATCATAATTTAAATTATAGAAAATAATATTCAGTATTATGCATTCAAACACCTCAACCTTGATTTCAAAACCACCATTATTGATTCATGAACAATCAAACACATGTTTTTTGTAAAATAACAATGACGGAATAGTCACATACCTGAATTACAATTATTTACTTAGAGAAATTGATCTTTAAACCCTTAGATGACCACTTTAGAGAAATGCTAGCTAATTTTACTTGAAAGGATTCTTACAGAGTAAAGGTGACATGACCCAAACCAGGCCTTATTCATGTCAGGTGCCTCAAGTCCAACTAGGACTAGAGACCACCCCTAATACCTAACCATAACTGCCTTATACCCTATGTCAGCTTGATTCTAAACATATAACAGGATAGAACAATAATATGTGAAAAAACATTTATTAAAGTTCATAACCATAGCCATCAAAACATCCAATTGGTGTCAGCTCTAATACCAATAGCAGTACCAATGCAAAGGATGACACCAATACCAACACCGCACATACCTATAGTATTCACACAAAGCCACTAACTTAAATCCAAGAACATCCGATCAAGACATGCCCCCGACCATAGACAAAACCAGAGTCTAAGAAATAAACAAAAAGATAAAAAAAAACCATAGCATGAAATGGAGTCTTCCAAAGTATGAAAGCTCACCACATCAGTCCAACACAGTTATTCCCAAATCTAATATCACTGAGCAGGAGGAGTAGTATAGATAGTTCCTGCATGGGACGGGGATACAACGCCCAAAGATGGCTTAGTGGGTGAAAGCTAGCATATACTCAGGAATAAGGATAAAGTAATGTCATAATTCAAAACCAAAGTAAATAACCAGATGCAACCACATATTACATATATATATATATCATGTCAGGGAAGGAAACTGGGTTTAGCATGTATTTAAAACTTGTAACCTGGGTTGAGTAGCTTTACCATCATAATCTACCAAGGGGCTAGACGGATCCAGTGTTACCCTCTTAACAAGCCCCAGTGCATGTAGCTGCACGAATTAGAGATATCATAGAGACTAGGGATACCCATGCAACCTTCACCCTCCATGATACATATATACTAGTATAAAATTAGGGGATTCTCGTGTTGTAATGACCCACATTTCTGGCTAGAATGTAGACCATCATTTATGCGCATAAATGTTCCAAAAGTCTCACCATTGATGAAGTTTTGATGAGCGTCTCAAAATTGTTTTTGGATTTAATTCTAGTAGCTCACTATAATTTGGTTGCGTCGTAGTGAGAATAGAAATATGAAGTCCATCACATTGAGGTAGTGTCCAAATTGACGTTTGTCAAATTCCAATGGGTTACCACAATTGGAATGCACGCGGTGAACTCCAAAATAGCAATTGTCACAAACCAGTAAGTTACTGTAAGTCCACCATGTCGCGGTGGGTATCACGATGACATAATCATTGCATCATAGTAAACCTTAAAGACGGGATTGGTGCAACAACTTTTAAGTTTGAGGGCAGTCTCGTCTTTTCCCCTATAATTCCTAACCATATTATTTAAGAATTAAAACACTTTTAGGGAAAATTATACCAATTATTACTCAATATTTATCAAGAACAAAAGAACCATAATCCCTTTTCCAAAGATCTAAAGCCTATATTCTAAGTTCAAGAATTCGAGAAAAGTGTCAAGATTGGAGTTTCAATTCTCAAATTAAACTACTTAAGGTACGTGGGGTTGTCCTTAAAACTCTATGGGCATAAATTATGGTTTTATCAATCTTTGAAAACACCATATAATGTTCGTAACAAGGGTTTGAACAATCGTTTTGAATAGCCAAGTAATGGAACCCTTTTTATTGATTTATACATATATATTATTTTGGTCTTGAGGGCTCCCCTTGAAATATATTTTTGTACGTATATATGTAAGTTTACGTTTTCAATTTATAAAGATTAAATTGATAAATGAATGATTAAACCCCTCTCGTGTTGCATTACTTCTTGACTTCACATGTTATGGGTTGTGACAATGGATGATTGAAAGCATAAGATAAGTGTTTTAAATATTGATACGAACTTAATCTTGTGTATGAATTAAATAGAGGCAGATATCATATTATACAAGCATTTTATGCTATGTAAATACTAAATAAGTTTATTTATGGAATTTCATGGTTAATTACATGACGAGTGACCACTATGGGTTTGTGAATTTAAATTGAGGATCTTTGCTTATGTTTTCATGAATTTCACTATATGCATCTTTAAATACTATTTGAATAGTTTGGTGGTCTGAAAATAATATTTTGAAAAAGAATAGTGTAACAGGATAATGTATGGCTTAGAGATACGAGTTGCAACTCAATAGTATGACGATATTGTAATGAACCAATTTTCTAGAATAAGAACATCACACGGTACTCATGATCCCAAAGGACCAAAAGCCAACCCTTTACTAATATCTATACCTGAATATTTCATAATATAAATAATAAGTGCGGAAACTGGCCATAAGATTTAAAAAATCTAAGAATACTCAAAATTGAAACCTAAATACTGATACATCTGTCCGAAAAGACTCTGAACTGTCTGAACTGTGGATTTGACGGGACATATCCCTAACTAACTTAGTCTACTGAAATTAAAATAAATCTGATATGATATTAATAAAAATAAGTATCATCCTTGACTGAGGAGGACTCACTTCTTTTTTTACTGCTATTGACTGGGACTGTGCTGCTAAGGGCACTCTAGATCTCGTACCTCAGAACCTATGGTGTCAAATAAAATACCATAGCACAAATGCGTCAGTACAGTAATGTACCAATTATGAAGATGAGGTAAGGCTAAATATAAGGGCATATGTATGAATGATTACTTAACTGATTAATCACAATAGTACTTAATGAGAACACATGGATAAATGCACGAACCATAACTAAAATCATCATGACTCATAATACTGAAACTTGAATAATACTTTACTGCCATCTGAACTCACTACTAATGCCTGTGATACTGAACACTAAATCATCTGATGTTGATAAGAGAATATTGGAGTTGAGATCCATCTTATCTAGCGAGTGATCGCAAATGTTGATGATACTTAAACTGATTAAATGAATCTACTCATATCAATGACTTAATTTTGATCTTTCTACTCTCGACTAACTGCATCGGAGATCAAACCTCTCAAATAGATGATTTCAAAATCTACTATCAATGATAACAAATGATCATGTCTGAATCTGATAATAAGAATACTCAACTAAATTTGAGACTGAGATCAAGCCTATCTAACGGGTGATCTATAGATCTAATACTGAATAACATTATATGGGACCAAGCCTATCTGATGGGTGGACTGTGAATCAATAGAACTATCTAAGTTCCTCACTGAGATAGATGATTATATGTGATAGTCCTAATTTCTGAAGATTGAAGCTGAAACTGCAACTGTGGGAAGTAGTCATTTAACCGACATGCCCCTAATCTTAATTGGTAGGGTCAAACCTGTAACCCTAGCTGGGAAGGTCTCAATACCGTGCCACAGGTAAAGACCTCTCTGGTCAAGCATATTTAATAGGTAAACCTCACAGAAAGTAAAGCCTAAGGCTATAAAATAGTGAAACCTATCTGACGGGTAACCAGCCATTCCTGATGGGTGACACCTATATCCTGTGTTGGCTATGTAGTTCTAGGGTTTAGGGATTGGTCTTAACAACTCTGCCTCTCAAATGGGGAGTCGCCATCCCTACCCTTGCTCGGTGCTAGCTCCAACTCCAAAGAGAAAGACTCTAAACTAATTTATACCAGAACACAAACTAAGCTGAACCTATTACCGATTATATTTCTCGACTGATTTGACTGAGTAAAGATGAATTCACTTGGTTACGTATTCGACAGAGTACTACTGAATCTTGTTATTTGAGTGAACGATATTGATCTCAGGATAGATAACTCGAATACTACAAAGGACTAAACTAAACACTTGAATACTACTAGATCTGAGTTGAGCACAAAACTAAATCTAGAGTACAAGCGGTACCAAGATTACTGAGATTTCTTAAGTTCTGTATCTATCTGAGAGTATAGAATTCTATAACTCACTAATTTCTAAGAATCGTGGCTTGACTGAGATTATCAAGAAAACTGACACGGGCTCTAGACTGCAGCTAAATTGTCGGGTATAAATACCCCAGGACTGGAAAACATAAAATTAAAGCATAACAATTCTTGAGTTATCAAGACCATGGACATTCATTCACCATCACAATTACTAAATCATCTTTTCATGTATTTAGAAATCATAAACATGTGATAGTATAGGGATACATACTCTATTCAACAAGGTATTGCATCAAACATATAGCACGTATTAAAGTATTAGCATGTATCAAAGAATACATAATTGGGGAATTTCATGCTATCATGTCACAATTCATTTACTAAGGCTTTTCAAAAAGCACTTGACATGCATGGGCTTGCACTCAACTAGGGATTTCTATTCAACATGCTAGAATGGCTCTAATTCCTTCACATAAACATTTTATCAAACATATGGGGAGCATTCTTTGCTCATTCAACAATTTCTACACCTAATTGACATGAACACATCACTTACAAGCAACTTAAAGAGAGTTTATCATTAATATCACATGAATTTCACATACTAGGGACAAGCTTGAAAACCTTGTAAACAAACATGAATCACAACTCAATAATAGTATGAACATCAATTTCAACTCACATGAATCATGAAAACTCATAAACATCTAAAAATATACAAAATTAAAAACAGAATACTGATACATCAGTTCAAAAAGCCTCTAAACAGTCTAAATTATAGAGTTGATGGGATATGTCACCAAATAACTCTGTCTACTAAAATTAAACCATATCTGATACGATAATAATAAAAATAAGGATCATCCTCCACTGAAGAGGACTTACTACTATGCCTACAACTGCTGAATGGGACTGAGCTTCTAAGGGTACTATGAATCTCGTGCATCTGAACCTATGGTGTCAAATAAAATACCATAGCGCAAATGCATCAGTACAAAAATGCACCGAGTATAAATGTGAGATCCTACAAAGTTCCCTCAAAGTTTGATGCCTTAGAGCATATCAAGAGAAGTGTAATTCTAGCCCTAAAAGATTGAGAAGTGACTTCCCAAGTAATTGGTGCTTAAACCATATAGAATTTTCTTAAATTTAACTTTTTTTATATAGAGAATTGAATTAGCATTTCAACGATACTAATTTCGTCCAAATATGGTATTAGGGTGAGAAGTTATGGCCATTTTACCGAGAGTTACAAGAACCACCCAGGTCTAATGGATGAATAGACAGACCGTCGAGTCTATGATAGACCATCGCAACCAAGGCAGAAAATCCATTTTCTGGCCCAAGTGCGAGGGCTAGGAAGACGGACCATTAAGTCTTCAACGGACCATCAAACAGACCGTCGGACCTTCCATGGACCGTCAATCTGTCTTTCGCATTAAAGTAGTATGTCCTTTTTTTGTTCATCGTACGACAGATGACCTGACCGACCATCAGACTTATGATGGACCATCGCTTCGACCGTTGTAGACCCCTATTCTTGAGCATTGAAGAAGTTTTACTCTCCATGAGACATATGCATGAGTTGAAAGTATTGCTTAAAGTTTCCTTTAGCCTTGAGTAATGATAATAAGAGAAGAGTACAAATTTTAAAGATGAAAGTATAATGACTCACGAGATTGTGATACATGTTCCGTTTTACATGATTCATGCCCTTCACATTTTATACTTATTCAAGCCATATGTCTCATTACTTATTACATACATGATTTTGATTAAAGAGTACTGAGGTTGGTTTATATAAATGAATGCACCCCCACATACTCAGTACATTGCCAAGTATTGATCCACATATATGTCTATGTGCTACATTGCCATATAATATAAGTTCAGGTGCTCAGTCCCATCCTATCAGTGACTTTCGAGTACCTTTGTCTACATACCTATAGTGGTGATTCCTCATGGTTTGAGCCTATCGTCAGATATTTTAGTATTTGAGTGACTATGTTATTACTTTCAGTTCATGTCGACTCAGTTGGGGATCTGTCCCAATGGCTCTCTAGTTCATGGATTAGTAGAGGCTTTGTCGTAGTAGTTATTAGATTGTTGTTGTGTTGAGGTATCTAGTATTGAGGTCGCTTTGACCGAGCATTTTCTCTGTATTTCCTTTCATATGATATGACTATGCTAGTGTTTGAATTATTTCATCTTGAAATGAGTGTCATTATTAGAAATGGGCTTAAAGGGTTAGCTTAGGGCTACTTGTAGCCTTAAGCACTGTGTGACATCCCAGGAGGCGATTTTAGTTCATTACAATGAAGATGAGGTAAGGCTAAATACAAGGGTTTATGTATGAATAATTACTTAAGTGAATAATCATAAGAATACTGAATAAGAACATATACATGAATGTACGAACCTTAAATAAAATTATTGTGAATCAAAATACTAAAACTCAGATACAACTTTACTTCCATATGAACTTACTACTAATGCTTTAGATACTGAACACTGAATCATCGGATACTGATAACTGAGTACTGAAGTTAAGATCAGTCTTATCTAGCTAGTGATCTCGAAAATTGATGATACTGAAAACGGTTAACTGAATTCACTCATATAAATTACTAGATTCTAAGCTTTCTACTCTTGATTGACTGCATCAGAGATCAAACCTCTCTAACAGATGATGCCGAAATCTAATATTAATGATAAGATATGATCATGTCTGAATCTGACAACATGAATACTCAACTGAATCTAGGATTGAGATCAAGCCTATTTGATGGGTGATTATAGATCTGATACTGAATAAATTTATATGGGACCAAGCCTATCAGACAGGTGGTCCATGAATAAATGGAACTATATGACTTCCTCACTGAGATAGATGATTGTATCTGACAGTCCTGATTTCTAAAGATTGATACTAAAACTGCAACTTTGGGAAGTAGTCACTTAACTAACATGCCTCAAATCTCAACAGGTGGGGACTAACCTATAACCCCAGCTGGAAGGGTGTCAATACTGTGCCATGGGTAAAGACCTCACTGGTCAATCCCTCTGACCGATGTCCCTCGCAGGAAGTCAACCCTAACGCAGTATAACAGTAAGGCCTATTTGACGGGTCACCAGCCTTTCCTGATGGGTGACTCCTGCATCCTACGTTGGCAACACAATTTTGAAGTTTAGGGATTGCTCCTAACGAATCTGCCTCTTAGACAGGGAGCCGTCATCCCTGCCCTCGCTTGGTTCTAGCTCCTACTCCTAACTGAAAGACAATAAACTGATTCTTAATTGAACACAAACTAAGCTGAATCTATTACTGATCATATTTCTCGACTGATCTGATTGAGTTAAGATGAATTCACTTGGTTCTATATCTGATGGAATACTACGGAATCTCGTTATCTGAATAAATGATACTGAGCTCGAGATAGATTACTCGAATACTATTAAGGACTGAACTGAACACTTGAATACTACTAGATCTGAGCTGAGTATAGAACTAAGGCAAGATTACTAGCAGTACCGAGATTACTAAGATTTCTTTAGCTTTGTATCTGTCTGAGAGTATAGAGTTCTATAACTCATTGAGTTTTGAGAATTATGGCTTGACTGAGATTATCGTGAAAACTTACATGGGCTCTAGACTACAGCTAAATTGTCGAGTATAAATACCCCCAGGATTCTATAACATAAAATTAAAGCATAACCATTCTTGAATTATCAATATCATGGACATTCATTCTCCATTATAATTACTAAAGCATCTCTTCAAGCATTTAGAAATCATAAACATGTGATAGTATAGGGAGACATGATATGGGCTCATACTTCATTCAACAAGGTCTGGCATCAAATACTTAGCATGTATTAAAGTCTTAGCATTTATCAAAAAGCACATAATTGGGGAATTTCTTGCTATCATGTCACAATTCATTCACTAAGGCTTTTCAACAAACACTTGGCATGCATGGGCTTGCACTCAATTGTAGATTTTTAATCAGCATGCTACAATGGCTTTTTTTCCTTCACCTAAGCAGTTTATCAAACATATGGGGATCATTCTTTGCTTATTAAACATTATCTACACCTAATTGACATGAACACATCCCTACACAAGCAATTTGAAGAGCATTTATCATGAACATCTCATGAACATCACATACTAGGGTCAAGCTTGAAAACCATGTAAACAAACATGAATCACAACTCAATAATAGCATGAACATCAATTTCAACTCAGATCTATCATGAAAACTCATTAACGTAGAAATTTTAAAATTTAGAAAAGGGTTCTTGAGCTTCTTGGATGAAAGTGACCCAAGAATCTACATCTGCATACCTTAGTGAAACTCTTTCTTGAAAGCCCTGGGAGAGATTCTTGATTTCTTGATTTCTCTTAAAGAAGAAGGAAGGGTTTTGAGTTTGTACAAACCCTAGCTCTTGTTCTTGAACAACTTTGAGAGAAAACTAGTATTTTTAGATTGAAATGAGGTCAAATCCCTAGTTAAGGAGTATATATAGGGATAGCAATATGAATGTTTTCACCCTAAAAAATAAACTAAAAAAAAATTCCAATTTTACATGCTGGCGCGACACACCATAATCACGCCATTTCACTGGAAATTGTAAAATTGGGAAACTAGTTGATGGCGCAATGCGGTGCAAAATTGAGTTGCCAACTTGGTTGCAAATTAGAAAGGCACCGCGACGTGGTGGCATCGTATTGGTGCACTGAAAATTGACAACTCTGAAATTAAGCATTGATTGGATGCACCAATATCGTGGAGGATCACTGGATTTTGACGATTTCCATTTTCACTGGATCCGCAATGCACTAAAGTGCCAGGTGGCACACTATCTCACTAAAATAGCTTTAATTTTTTGCCCGAGTGTTGGATTTGAGAAAATTTGGTATCAACAGAAAGCTTATTCAATTCTGTACATGACAAAAAATCGATATTAGGGAAATTCTACACTTTTTAACATACTTCTAACTTGGGAAGACACTTCCCAATCTTTTAGGACCAGATTAACACTTTACTAAACACGCTCTAAGGCTCAAACTATGAGATAATTTTGCAAATTCTTACAATATCTCCCCCTTGGAAATATTCATCCTCGAATGTCTCTTGATAGGCTAAGAATACTGATCGACTGAACTTACTAAAGGAACGGGAGCACCTTAAACATGACTATACAACTGGAACTACTTATATGCTGAACTCTTATACTGGACATGCATATTTGATGCATGGAATACTCGACTGAAGTTACTCATAAGTTGAATTCTCATATTAGACATGCATATCTGATGCATGGATACATAACTGAGTTGTTCTCATGAATGCATGACTGAATACTCTGAAAAACTAAACTCTTTGTACTGAATATGCATATCTAATGCATGAATGTCTGGCTGAACTGACTCTCGAAAGCATGACTTGCTATGCAATAATAACTGTTGTTAATTTCGTAAGGAGAGTCTAAACATGCAATTGAATGAGTCTAAGGACATGAAAGAATTGCAATATCATGGGGTATCTCCCCCTTGGGACTCTATGTCCTCCTAATCACACTTCAATGAAATACTGAGGCGGTGCACAGGGAACATACGAACTGGGTCATGATTGATCGACTGTGATCTGAAACTAAGGCATGAATCATACAAACATATAAGCTTAAAATGGGAGAAAAGGATTTAACAATGCATAACATAAAGATGAGGGACTCATAACATACCCGAATCTTTATCAGGGAACCTTTCCTAATCATGGTGGGTCTGAAGCGCATCAAGTCTATTCTTACACTGATCACTGCTGGCACCAAAAAGTGCACCCTGCTGATGAAACTTACTACCCATCTGAGCTAGCACTCTACACTCTCGCATTCCGTGGCCTAGTCTACCACACCCAAAGCACACATCACTTCTTGCTCTACACATCGCTAGGTAGCTCTTGCCACACTCTCTACAAAGCGGATACGTACGAACACCACTATCACTACTCTGGGCTTTGGGGTCAGGCGCCCCATCATGACTGACAACACCGAACTCTGGTGTAGGTATACTAGCTAAGGATGGAGCTGGGACTGACAACTTCTGACTATGCTGAAAACGGCTACCACCCTGGAACCCTGCCTGAGAGAAAACACGACTACCTGTTCTGGCTCTCTTACTCACTCTCTCTCTCTCTCTTTTTTTTATCTTATCTGCCTCAATATACTATGCATGTATCATCAGCTTAGCAATTTCCATATCTCTATTGACTATAGCAGCCCTACACCCATTCAACACTAACCCGGATACACCAGCCACAACCTTATTCATACTCGCTCTAAGGTCAACTATCAAGTCGGTAGCATACTTAGCTAACTGGTTAAACTTATGACAATAATCTTTCACTATAATGGAGAGTTGCCTTAGGTTCATGAACTCTTCTACCTTAGCTTCCTTCATCTCTAGCAGGAAAAACTTATCTAGAAAGGCATCCTGAAACTCCTGCCAAGTAACAGGAGTAGCATCATCCTTTCTACCCTTCTTTCATATCATAACCCAATCATTAGCAATATCCTTCAACTTATGGGACGCTAACTCTACAATCATCTCCTAAGAAACATGCATAACTTGGGTGATCTTCTTTACCTCCTCAAGTTAAAGTTCTAGGTTCTCACCTACTACTGACCCATAGAACTCTGGCGGGTTTGTTCTAATGAAATCTCAAATTTTGCCTGCGACTGAACCCCCATATTACTGAGGTGGGGTCACATCCTGACATTTTCCCTAAACATTAGTCACATCTTAGTCTAGCACCTAAAAAGCTGCTTGAAACTCTATATGTGACATATTCTCATTCTCAGGATCTACTGGCTGAGGTGGCTGGTCGTTAACCCTATGGGTATTATCTCTGCGAGGAGTCACACTCTTGTACGTAAATGTGGCTCGCAACACACCCATGCACAAGACTCTACTAGATGCGGCTTTTCAGACTCCCTAGGACACTACTAAACCTTAGTCTCTGATATCAAGTTTCTAACGACCCGATTTTTTGGAACTGAAACATCACAAGGTGCTCATGATTCCAAAGGACCACCATCCAACCCTCTACTAATATCTGTACCTGAACACTATGTAATATAAATAATAAGTTCGAAAACTGTCCATATGGTTTAAAATATCTAAAAATTCTCAAAATAAAAAAATTGAATACTCATACATTAGTCTGAAAAGCCTCTATACTATTGAACTGTGGAGTTGATGGGACAAGTCTCAAACTAACTTCGTCTACTAAAATTAAACATAATTTGATATGGTAATAATTAAAATAAGGATCATCCTCGAAGGAAGAGGACTCACTCTTATGTCTACTACTGTTGACTGAGACTGAGCTGTTAAAGGTACTCTAGATCTCTTGCCTCTGAACCTATGGTGTTAAATAAAACACCATAGCACAAATAAGTCAGTAAGAGAATGTACTGAGTATGAAGATGAGGTAAGGCTAAATGCAAGGTCTTATACATGAATAATTACTTAACTGAATAATCATGAGAGTACTGAATGAGAACATATGCATAAATACACGAACCATAACAGAAATCACCGTGACTCAAAATACTGAAACTTGAATACTACTTTATTGCCTTCTGAACTCACTACTAATGCCGGAGATACTGTACACTGAATCATATGATATTGATAACTGAGTGCTGGAGTTAAGATCAGTCTTATCTAGCGAGTGATCACAAAAATTAATAATACTAAAACTGATTAACTAATCTACTTAAATCAATGATTGAATTCTGAGATTTCTACTCTCGACCTACTACATTGGAGATCAAACCTCTCTAATGGATGATTTTGGAATCTACTATCAATGATAAGAAATCATCATGACAGAATATGACAACAAGAATACTGAAGTAAATCTGAGACTGAGATTAAGCCTATCTTACGGGTGATCTCTAGATCTGATATTGAATAACTTTTTATGGGACCAAGCCTATCTGACAGGTGGTCCATGAATCAACAGAAATATATGAGTTCCTCACTAAGATAGATGACTATATGAGACAGTCCTAATTTTTAAAGATTGACACTAAAACTACAACTGTGGGAAGTAGTCACTTAACCGACATGCCCTGAATCTCAACAGGTGGGGTCCAACCTGTAACCCCATCTAGAAGGGTGTCAATACTGTGCCATAGGTAAAGACCTCTCAGGTCAACCCTATCTGATGGGTGACCCTCGCAGAAAGTCAAGCCTATCTGACGGGTAACCAGCTTTCCTAATGGGTGACTCTTACATCCTGCACTAGCTACGCAGTTCTACAGCTTAGGGATTGGTCCTAATGACACTGCCTCTCTGAAGGGGAGCCGCTATCCCTACCCTCGCTCGGTGCCAGCTCCTACTCCCAACTGAAAGACTATAAATTGATTCTTAACTATACACAAACTAAGATGAATCTATTACTGATCATATTTCTAGACTAATCTGACTGAGTTAAGATGAATTCACTTGGTTTTGTATCTAACAGAATACTACTGAATCTCGTTATAAGACTAAATGATACTGAGCTCGGGATAGATTACTCGAATACTATTGAGGACTGAACTGAACACTTGAATACTACTAGATCAGAGCTAGATATAAAACTGATGATAGATTACTAGTGGTAACAAGATTACTAAGATTTTGAAGATTTCTTAAGTTCTGTATGTGTCTAAGAGTATACAGTTCTATAACTCACCGAGTTCTGAGAATTGTGGCTTAATTGACATTATCGTGAAAACTAACACGGGCTCTAGACTGCAACTAAATTGTCGGGTATAAATACCCTCAGGACTCGATAACAATTAAAGCATAACCATTCTTGAATTATCAAGACCATGGAAATTCATTCACAATCATAATTACTAAAGCATCTCTTCATGCATTTAGAAATCATAAACATGTGATAGTATAGGGAGACATGCTATTGGCTCATACTTTATTCAACAAGGTTTGGCATCAAACACTTAGCATGTATTAAAGTCTTAGCATATATCAAAGAGCACATAATTGGAGAATTTCATGCTATCATATCACAATTTATTCACGAAGGGTTTTCAACAAACACTTGGTATGCATGGGCTTGCACTCAATTGGAATTTCTAATCAGCATGCTAGAATGGATGTATTTCCTTCACATAAGTATTTTATCAAACATATGGGGAGCATGCTTTGGTTATTCAACATTATCTAAACCTAATTTACATGAATACATCACTTAACAAACAACTTGAAGAGCGTTTATCATGAACATCTCATGAATTTCACATACTAGGGTCAAGCTTTAAAACCTTGAAACAAAACATGAATCACAACTCAATAATAACATGAACATCAATTTCAACTCATATGAATCATGAAAACTCATAAGCATAAAAGATTTAAAATTTAGAAAAGGGTTCTTGAACTTTTTGGATTAAAGTGACCCAAGAATCAATATCTACAAACCTAAGAGAAACTCTTTCTTGAAAGCCCTTAGAGTGATTTTTGATTTTTTCATTTCTCTTGAATAAGAAGAAAGGGTTTTGATTTTGTAGAAACCCTAGCTCCTTTTGTTTAACAACATTGAGAGAGAACTAGTATTTTTAGGTTGAAATGAGTCCAAATCCCGTGTTAAGGAGTATATATAGCGGTAGAAAAATGAATGTTTTCTCTCTTGGAAATAAACTAAAAAAAATTCTGATTTTACAGGCTGGCGCGATGTGCTAAAATCATGCCAGCTCACTAGAAATTGGACAATCAGGAAACTGCTTGATGGCACGACACAGTGCAAAATTGCATTGCCATCTTAGTTGCGAACTGGAAAGGCACTGTGATGCAGTGACATCGCGTTAGTACACTGGAAATTGAAAACTCTTAAATTAAGCCTTGGCGCGACGCACCATTATCATGGAGGATCACTGGATTTTGACGATTGCCATTTTAGCTATATCCGTGACACACTAAACTGCCAGGTGGTACACTGTCTACCTAAAATAGCTCTAACTCTTGGCCCGAGTGTTGGATTTAGGCCAATTTGGTATCAACAGAAAGCTTATTCAATTCTCTACATGATAAAAAGTATATATTAGGGAAATTCTACACGGTTTAAAATACTTCTTACTTGGGAAGACACTTCTCAACCTTTTAAGGTTGGATTAACACTTTACTGAACATGCTCTAAGGCTCAGACTATGAGAGAATTTTGTGAAATTTTACAATATGTCCCCCTAGGAAACATTCGTCCTCGAATGTCACTTGATAGGCTAAGAATACTGATCGACTGAACTTACTAAAGGAACAGGAGCACCTGAAACATGACTATGCAACTGGAACTAATGATATTCTGAACTTTTATACTAGAATTCGTATCTGATGCATGGAATACTCGACTGAAGCTACTAATAAGTTGAATTCTGATAATAGATATGCATATCTGATGCATGGATGCATAACTGAGTTTTTCCCATGAATGCATGACTGAATACACTGGATAACTAAACTCTTTCTACTGAACATGCATATATAATGCATGAATGTTTGACTGAACTGAATCTAGAAAGCATGACTGGCTATGCAATAATAATTGATGTTAATTTTTTAAGGAGAGTCTAAACATACAGCTGAATGAGTCTAAGGACATGAAAGCATTGAAATATCATGGGGTATCTCCTCTTTGGGACTCTATGTCCTCCTAATCACACTTAACTGAAATACTGGGGCAGTTCACAGGACACCTAAGAACTGGGTCATGATTGATCGACTGAGATCCAAAACTAATCCATGACTCATGCTGACATATAAGCTCAAAATGGGAGAAAGGGATATGACAATGCATATCATAAAGATGAGGGACTCATAACATACCCGAATTTATATCAGGGAACCTTTCCAGATTATGGTGGGTCTGAAGCGCATAAAGTCTGTTCTAACGCTGACCACTATAGGCACCAAAAGGGGCACCCTATAGATGAAACTCTCTACCCATCTGAGCTAGCACTCTACACTTTCGCATTCTATGGCTTGGCCTACCACACCCAAAGCATACATCACTACCAGCTCTACACATGACTAGGTAGCTATTGCAATACTATCCAGAAAACGGATAGGTACGAATACCACTAGTACTAGTATGACTTTGGGGTCATGATCCCCACCATGACTGACAACCCCGGACTCTGGTATAGGTACACTAGCTGAGGATGGAGCTGGTACTGTCAACTTCTGACTATACTGAGAACGGATACCACCTTGGAACCTTACCTGAGAGAAACCATGACTACCTATTCTGGCTCTCTTACTCATTCTCTCTCTCTTTTTTTCATCTTATAAGCCTTAATCAACTGTGTATCCATCATCATCTTAACAAGGTCCATATCTCTATTGAACATAGTAGCATTACACTCATTCAACACTAACTCAAATACACAAGTCACAAGCTTACTCATACAAGCTCTAAGGTAAGCTATCAAGTCGGTAGCAAACTTAGCTAACTGGTTAAACTTATGACAATACTCTTTCACTGTAATAGAGAGTTTCCTTAGGTTCATGAGCTCTTCTACCTTAGCTTCCCTCATATCTAGCAAAAAAAACTTATCTAGAAAGGCATTTTAAAACTCTTGCCAAGTCACGAGAGTAGTATTATCCCCTCTACCCTTTTTCCACATCAT
The DNA here is from genome assembly GCF_002878395.1 of Capsicum annuum. Lineage (NCBI taxonomy): Eukaryota > Viridiplantae > Streptophyta > Magnoliopsida > Solanales > Solanaceae > Capsicum > Capsicum annuum. The sequence continues at coordinate 94,335,401 of NC_061122.1, read as the reverse complement.
AACCCAATCATGAGCAATATCCTTTAACTTACAGGATGCTAACTCTACACTCTTTTCCTCAAAAACATGCTTAACCTGGGTGATCTACTTTACCTCATTAAGATAAAGTTATGGGTCCTCATCTGCTACTGACTCGTAAAACTATGGTGGGTTCGATCTCATGAAATCTCTAATTCTGGTTGCAACTGAACCTGAGGGTTACCCTGAACATTAGTCACATCTTGGGCTAGCATCTGAAAAGCTACCCAAAAATCTACATGTGATTCATTCTCATTCTCAGGATCTATTGGCTGAGATGGCTAGTCATCAACCCTATGGGCATTATCTCTGTGAGGAGGCATACTCTATACATGAAAGAAAGAGGTTAATTAGACTGAGGATCAACTTTAGCTCATGCTCACTCGCAGGACATGAATACTGAAAGAAGGGAAACTGCTCCTAAAAACAACTTATAACCTCTTGTACATAAATGTGGCATGCAGCATACCCATGCACAAAACTCTACTAGATGCGACTTTTCATACTCCCTAGGACACTATTAAACCTTAGGCTCCAATACTAAGTTTCTAACAACCTGATTTTCTAGAATCAAAATGTCACACGGTGCTCATGATACCAAAGGACCATAAGCTAACCCTACACTTATATCTGTACCTGAACACTGCGTAATAGAAATAATAAATATGAAAACTTGCCATATGGTTCAAAACATCAAAAAATATTCAAAATTTAAAACTGAATACTGATACATAGGTTTGAAAATGCTTTAAACTGTCTGACCTGTAGAGTTGATGGGACATGTCCCCAACTAACTTCCTCTACTAAAATTAAACCACATTTGATACGATAATAATAAAAATAAGGATCATCCTCGATGGAAGAGGACTCACTTTTATGTCTACTGCTGCTGACTGGGACTGAGCTGCTAGGGGTACTCTGGATCTCATGTCTCTGAACCTATGGTGGTAAATAAAACACCATAGCGCAAATACATTATTACAGGAAGGTACCAAGTATAAATATGAAGTAAGGATAAATGCAAGGGCTTATACATGAACAATTACTCAACTAAATAAACATGAGAGTACTGAATGAGAACATATGCATGAATGCACGAACCATAACTAAAATCATCGTGACTCAACATATTGAAACTCGAATACTACTTTACTACCATCTGAACTCACTTCTAATTCCTGATATACTGAATACTGAATCATCTTGTACTGATAACTGAGTACTAGAGTAGAGATCAGTCTTATCTAGCAAGTGATCTTAAAAACTAATGATACTAAAACTGATTAACTAAATTTACTTATATCAATGAATGAATTGTAAGCTTTCTACTCTCGACTAACTGCATTAGAGATCAAACCTCTCAAATGGATGATTCTAGAATATACTATCAATGATAAAATGATCATGTGCGAATCTGACAATAAGAATACTGAACTGAATCTTAGACTGAGATCAAGCCTATATGATGGGTGATCTCTAGATATGATACTGAATAAATTTATATGGCACCAAGCCTATCTGATGGGTGGTCCATGAATCAATGGATCTATCTGAGTTCCTCAATGAGATAGATGACTGTATCTGACAGTCCTGATTTCTGAAGATTGATACTGAAACAACAACTGTGGGATGTAGTCACATAATGGATATGCCCTGAATCTCAACTAGTGAGGTCTAACCTATAACCTCAGCTAGAAGGATGTCAACATTGTGCTATGGGTAAAGACCTCTCTGGTCAAGCCTATCTGACGGGTGACACTCGCACGAAGTCAATCCTATCTGATGGGTAACCAGCCTATCCTGATGGGTAACTCCTACATCCTGGACTAGCTCCATAATTATGGAGTTAAGGGATTGCTCCTAAGGACTCTTCCTCTCTGACGAGGGGCTGCTATCCCTGCACTCACTCGGTGCTAGCTCCTACTCCCAACTGAAAGACTCTAAACTCATTCTTAACTGAACACAAACTAAGTTGAATCTATTACTGATCATATTTCTTAACTGATCTGACTGAGTTAAGATGAATTCACTTAATTTTGTTACTAATGGAATACTACTGAATATCGTTATCTGACTCTATGATACTAAGCTCGGGATAGATTACTCGAATACTATTGAATACTAAACTGAACACTTGAATACTACTAGATCTTAACTGAGTATAGAACTAAGGCAAGATTACAAGTGGTACCGAGAATACTGAGATTTCTTAAGTTTTGTATCTGTCTGAGAGTATAGAGTTCTATAACTTACTGAGTTCTGAGAATCGTGGCTTGATTGAGATTATCGTGAAAACTGACACGGGCTCTAGACTACAGCTAAATTACCGGATATAAATACCCCCAGGACTCGATAACATAAAATTAAAGCATAACCATTCTTGAATTATCAAGACCATGGACTTTCATTCCCTATTACAATTACTAAAGTATCTCTTTAAACATTTAGAAATAATAAACATGTGATAGTATAGGGAGACATGCTATTGGCTCATACTTCATTCAATAAGGTCTGGCATCAAACACTTAGCATATATTAAAGTCTTACCATGTATCAAAGAGAAAATAATTGGGAAATTTCATGCGATCATGTCACAATTAATTCACTAAGGCTTTTCAACAAACATTTGACATGCATGGGCTTGCACTCAATTGTGGATTTCAAATCAACATACTAGAATGTCTCTAATTCCTTCACATAAGAATTTTATCAAACATATGGGGAGCATGCTTTTCTTATTCAACAATTTCTACAACTAATTGACATGAACACATCACTTAACAAGCAACTTGAAGAGGGTTTATCATGACCATCACATGAATTTCACATACTAGGGTCAAGCTTGAAAAACTTGTAAAAAAACATGAAACACAACTCAATAATAGCATGAACATCAATTTTAACTTACATGAATATTGAACACTCATAAACATAACAGATTTGAAATTTAGAAAAGAATTCTTGAGCATCTTGGATGAAAGGGACCCAAGAATGAACATCTGCATACCTTAGAGAAACTCTTTCTTGAAAGCTCTTGGAGAGATTCTTAATTTCTTGATTACTAGTGAAGAAGAAGGAAGGGTTTTGATTTTATAGAAACCCTAGCTGTTGTTCTTGAACAACTTTAGAGTAAACTAGTATTTTTAGGTTAAAATAAGGCCAAATCTCATGTTAAGGAGTGTATATAGGGGTAGCAAAATGACCATTTTTTCCCTTGGAAACAAATTGAAAAATATCGACTTTACATGCTGGTACAACATGCAATAATTGCACCAGCTCACTAGAAATTGTACAATAGGGAAACTACTTGATGGCGCGATGTGGTGGAAATGATGTTGCCACCTTGGTTGCGATCAAGAAAGGCACCGCGATGCAGTAGCGTCGCGCTGGTGCACTAGAAATTGACAAATCTAAAACTAAGCCTTAGCAAGATGCACCATTATTATGGAGGATCACTGGATTTTGATTATTGCCATTTTGACTAGATCCGTGATGCGCTAAAGTGCCAACTGGCACACAGTCTTACTAAAATAGATCTAACTCTTTGCCCGAGAGTCGGATCTGGGTGAATTTGGTATCGACGGAAAGATTACTCCATTATCTACATGATTTAAAATACTTCTCACTTGGTAAAACTCTTCTTAACCTTTTAGGGCTAGAATACCACTTTACTGAACACACTCTAAGGCTTAAAGTATGAGAGAATTTTACCAAGTCTTACAATATCTCCCCCTTTAAAACATTCATCCTCGAATGTCACTTGATAGGCTAAGAATACTAATCGACTGAACTTACTCGAGGAACGGAAGCACCTGAAACATGACTATACAACAGGAACTACTGATATTCTGAACTCTTATACTGGACATGCATATTTGATGCATGGAATACTCGACTGAAGTTACTCATAAGTTGAATTCTCATATTAGACATGCATATCTGATGCATGGATACATAACTGAGTTGTTCTCATGAATGCATGACTGAATACTCTGAAAAACTAAACTCTTTGTACTGAATATGCATATCTAATGCATAAATGTCTGACTGAACTGACTCAAAAGCATGACTCGCTATGCAATAATAACTGATGTTAATTTTGTAAGGAGAGTCTAAACATGTAACTAAATAAGTTTAAGGACATAAAAGAATTGCAATATCATGAGGTATATCCCCCTTGGGACTCTATGTCCTCCTAAACTCACTTTGCTGAAACTAATGCATGACTCATGCTATCATATAAGCTTAAAATTGGAGCAAAGGATCTAACAATGCATATCATAAAGATGAAGGACTCATAACATACCCAAATCTATATCAGCGAACCTTTCCTAATCATGGTCGATCTGAAGCGCACAAAGTATGTTCTAATGCTGACCACTACTGGTACCAAAAGGGGCTCCGTACTGATAAAACTCTCTACCCATTTTAGCTAGCACTCTACACTCTCATATTCTATGTCTTGGGCTACCACACCCATAGCATACATCACTGTTGAGTCTATACATGCCAAGGTATCTCTTTCTACACTCTCCACAAAGCGGATAGGTACGAACACCACTAGCAATAATCTGAGCTTTGGGGTCTTGCGCCCCATCATGACCATTACCCTTGAACTCTGATATGGGTACACTAGCAGAGGATATATCTGGGACTGACAACTTTTAACTATGCTGAGAACGGCTACAACCCTGGAACCCTACCTAAGAAAAACCATGACTACCTATTCTAGCTCTCTTACTCTCTCTCTCTCTCTTTGTTTCGTGTTATCTACCTTAAACTAATACGCATGAATTATCTATCTAAAAAGGTCCATATATATAATAAGCATAGAAGCCTTAACCTCTTTAAACACTAACCCAGATACACCAGTCACAAACTTATTCATAATCGCTCTAGGGTCAGCTATCAAGTCGGGAGAATACTTAGCTAACTTATTAAACTTATGACAATACTCTTTCGCTGTAATGGAGCCTTTCCTTAGGTTCTTGAACTCTTCTACGTTAGCTTCCCTCATCTGTAGCAGGAAAAATTTATCTAGAAAGGCATCCTGAAACTCCTACCAAGTCACGGGAGTTGCATCTTCCCCTCTACCCTCCTTCCACATCACAACCCAATTATGAGAAATCTCCTTCAACTTATAGGATGCTAACTCTACACTCTCCTCCTCAAAAACATGCATAACCTGGGAGATCTTCTTTACCTCCTCAAGATAAAGTTGTGGGTCCTCACCTGCTACTGACCGATAGAACTCTATTGGGTTCATTCTCATGAAATCTCTAATTCTGGCTATGACTAAACCCTCATCTTTTTGATGTAGGGCCACAGCCTAACGGTCACCCTGAATATAAGTCACAGCTTGGACTAGTACCTAAAAAGATGCCCGAAACTCTGAATGTGACACATTCTTATTCTCAGGATCTACCGATTGAGGTAGCTGGTCATCAACCCTATGGGAATTTTCTTTATGAGGAGGCATACTCTGTACATGGAAGAAAGAGGTGTGTTATACTGAGGATCAACTTGACCTTATACTTACTCGCACGATATGAATACTAAAAGAAGGGAAAAAACTTCTAAAAACATCTTATAGCCTTTGTACAAAATATGGTGCGTAGCACACCCATGTACAAGACTCTACTAGATACAGCTTTTCATACTCCCTAGGACACTATTGAACCTTAGGCTCTGATACCAAGTTTGAAACAACCTAATTTTCTGAAACTGGAATGTCACATGGTGCTCATGATCCCGAAGGACAATAAGCCAACCCTCTACTGATATCTGTACTTGAATATTGTGTAATATAAATAATAAGTGTGGAAATAGGACACAAGGTTCAAAACATCCAAAAATACTCAAAATTAAAAAACAGAATACTGATATATCTATTCGTAAAGCCTCTAAACTGACTGAACTGTGGAGTTAATGGGACATGTCCCCGACTAACTCTATCTACTAAAATTAAACCAAATATGATATAATAATAATAAAAATAAGGATCATCCTCAATGGAAGAGGACTCACTGCTATGTCTACTGGTGCTGACTGGGACTGAGCTTCTAAGGGTACTCTGGATCTCGTGTCTCTAAACCTATGGTGTCAAATAAAACACCATAGTGCAAATGTATTAGTACAAGAATGTACCGATTATAAATATGAGGTAAGGCTAAACTCAATGTCTTATGCATAAACTATTGCTTAACTAAATAATCATGAGAGTACTAAATGAGAACATATGCATGAATGCACGAACCATAACTGAAATAATCGTGACACAAAATACTAAAACTTGGATACTAATTTACTACCATCTGAACTCACTACTAATGCCTAAGATATTGAAAACTGAATCATCTAATACAAATAACTGAATACTGAAGTTTAGATCAGTCTTATCTAGCGAGTGATCTCAAAAACTAATGATACTAAAACTAATTAACTAAATCTACCTATATCAATGATTGAATTCTGAGCTTTCTACTCTCGACTGACTATATTGAAGATCAAACCTCTCTAATGGATGATCCCAAAATCTACTATCAATGATAAGAAATTATCATGTCCTAATCTGACAACAAAAATACTTAACTGAATTTTAGACTGAGATCAAGCCTATCTGATGGGTGATCTCTAGATTTGATACTAAATAAATTTATATAGTACCAAGCGTATCTAATGGGTGGTCTATAAATTTATGGAACTGTAATACCCCGATTGTTTATTAAGCCTAAATCCATCTTTTGAGTGAATATGGATGACTTCCAAAGTGATTGTTTCTTATATAATGTTTTATTTCCCTAAATTCCACTTTTTTCCATGTGGATAATTCGATAAGCTTTCCATCGACATAAGATTCACCCGAATCGGACACCTGGTGAGGGAGTTAGCGCCATTTTATAATACCCCAAGACTCTAACCAATAGTGCAACCATGAATCAATCTCATGAGAAATAAATTATAGTTTTTAGGTTATTTTATAATCAATGGTGATGTGTATTAAGGCCTCAAAGATGTCCTAGCGATTAGGTGAATCAAAACATTCCTTACCGATTAGATTCTTGGGAAGGATTTTTTCATATCCAACTTCAAATAATCATACATCTCATTATACTACTAATAAGTGATCCCATGACCTACTAAAATATAGATAATTGAATTATCTTTCCAACGATACTAATTTCATCAAAATCTGATATCGGAGCAAAGATTTATGCTTATTTTACTCCAAGAAAGATCTAGAACTAGGGTTTCTTCCAAAATCCTAAATCAAATGTTCAACAAGAAAATTCAACAATCTTCCAAAGATTTCACCAGGTTGTTCAAGAATCAAGTTCTCCAAGTCAAAGGCATCAAGAACTTAGCTCAAAAGTGTGAAGAAGAGTTTCCAATCAAGCTTGCTCATCTTAAAATCATAATCCAAGGTATGTGGGGTTTGAACAAGAACACTTCTTTTATTCTTGTACCCAAATATTTAATTTCTACTATTGAAATTCATGATTTTGCAAAGTGGGTTTACACCCAATTTACTTTATTAATGATTTATGTTATTTGAGCTATTCAAAATTGATACACATGACTATTTCATCATTTTATTTCTTAAATAGAGAACTTATGCCATGAGTTGAATATTGTTATTATGAGTTAATGATTTTCAAATGGTTTGAGATAAGAGTCATGATTTAAGCTTTTCTATCAGAAGTTTGATTATTGAATATATATATATATATTGATATTTGTGCTTGAGATTCAAGAATGAGTTATATGATGTTTCTTGATGTTTTTGATACATGATTATTTTACAATTTTCAAATTATTACTTGATATTTGATATTGTGAATTTCATGTTTCTACCATGAGTTGGTATTTCAAGTGCTTTCAATACATGTGTCAAGCTTTAAGCTTCCTTATAAAAAATTGGATTATTCAGTATATTGATTCATGAGATTGAGTTGTTACAATGAGTCTTGATATTTCCTCATATTTATCGATGTTGCCATGACTTAATGAATTGAAATATTTTGATATTGAGAATGATTGATTTGATTTGAGTCTAGTTAGGAATCCACAAATTGATTATGATTTGATAAATGAGAAAGAGATTTGATTTGGTCTTCATGATAGAACCTTGTGATATTTGTGGTGGATTTCCTAACGCATTCTAAGCTTGTGTCTGGGAGTAGCATTTAACACCGAGTGGAAAATGTGGTATTTTTCCCCGAAACTACGTGCCACCGTAGGATTGATATTGATAATTGTGGGCCGAAGGCTGAGTATGAGATTGTCATCACGAAATTTAGGTTGTACTCCCTAGCAAGAGTACAATACTCCCTTCAATGTGGGATTCTCTCCTTAGGAGGGAAAAATATTCGACCCCATATAACTCACATAGTTTATGTTGGTTATAAGAACCTCCCAAGTCCATAACAGTTCAAGTTTCATGAGTTACCGAGTTACTCTAATTCATGAGTTAAAGAGTTTGAGTTGAATATAATGATTTATGAGATATATAATTCTTGCATTACTATTGATGATTTACTAGGAATATATTTCAGTTAATTCAAGCAAAGAAAATCATTATCGCTAGCACGCATGATTTTCATAATAATTTATCATATTATTTATAATGTTGCATTGCACCCCCACATACTCAGTAAATTTCTTAAAGTACTGACCCCCATATATTTTTAGGTGCTACAGTGTCTTATAATGTAGGTACAAATTGTAGCGTAGATACCGCATTCAGTCAGTCCGCCGCTCCCAGTCAGCAACTGACGAGTCCTTTTGATTCGAGGGCTTGAGTTGGTTATACAGTTCAAGAAGTATTATATTTTCTTATTTTAGTCCTATTGAGCTTAGATAGTTGGAAGTCATGACCCGTCTATCTAAAGTCAGTACAAGTAGAGAATTCATAGATAGTTAGTAGAAGTTGATTTATTCAGATTCAGTTTTGTTTGGTAAAAGTAGAGTTTTAATCGTGTAAAGCTCATGTTTATATTGATCAAGTTTAAGGAAGTTCTATGTTTTCGCTGATTTTATATAGATTTATGAATTTTATCCAGTTACTTATGAGTTATGGCAGTAGAAAGGTTAGCTTGGGGTCACTTATTCCCCTAAGCACCATGTGACGTCTCAGGATAAAATTTTGGGGGGTTATAGGAACTATCGATGCTCCTCACTGAGATATATGATTGTATCTAACAGTCCTAATTTCTAAAGATTGATACTTAAACTGCAACTGTGGGAAGTAGTCACTTAACCAACATGCCCCAAATCTCAACTGGTGGGGTCCAAACTGTAACCCCAGCTAAAAGGGTGTCAATATTATGCCATGGGTAAAGACCTCTCTGGTCAAGCTTATCTAACTGGTGAACCTCGCAGGAAGTCAAGCCTATCTGGTGGGTGACCAGCCTTTCCTGATAGGTGACTCCTTCATCCTACACTAGCTATGTAGTTTTGGAGTTTAGGGATTTCTCGTAACGACTCTTCCTCTCTGACAGGGAGCCGCTATCCCTGCCCTCACTCGGTGCTAGCTCCTACACCCAACTGAAAAACTCTAAACTGATTCTTTACTAAACATAAACTATGCTGAATCTGTTACTGATCATATTTCTCGAGTGATCTAACTAAGTTAAGATGAATTCACTTGGTTTTGTATCTGACAGAATACTACTGAATCTCGCTAACTGATTGAACGATACTAAAATCTGGATAAATTACTCGAATACTTCTGAGGACTGAACTGAACACTTGAATACTACTAGATCTGACCTGAGTATAGAACTGAGTCTAGATTACTAGTAGTACAGAGATTCCTGAGACTTTTAAGGTTTTTTAAGTTCTCTATCTGTCTTAGAGTATAGAGTTCTACAACTCACTGAGTTCTGAGAATCCTGGCTTGACATAGATTATCATGAAAACTGAAACGGGCTCGAGACTGTAGCTAAATTATCGGGTATAAATACCCACAGGACTCGATAACATAAAATTAAAGCATAAAAATTCTTGAATTATCAAGACCATGGACTTTCATTCCCCATCACAATTACTAAAGCATCTCTTCAAGCATTTAGAAATAATAAACATGTGATAGTATAGGGAGAAATGCTATTGGCTCATAATTTATTCAATAAGGTCCAGCATCAAACACTTATCATGTATTAAAGTCTTAGCAGGTATCAAAGAGCACATAATTAGGAAATTTCACGCTATCATGTCACAAGTCATTCACTAAGGCTTTTCAACAAACACTTGGCATACATGGGCTTGCACTCAATTGGGGATATCTAATCAACATGCTAGAATGTCTCTAATTCCTTCACTTAAGCATTTTATCAAACATATGGGGAGCATGCTTTGCTTATTGAACAATTTCTATACCTAATTGACATGAACATATCACTTAACAAGCAACTTGAAGAGGTTTTATCATGAACATCACATGAATTTCACATACTAGGGTCAAGCTTGAAAACTTTGTAAACAAACAAGACAATTTAATAATAGCATGAACATCAATTTTAACTCACACGAATAATGAAAACTCATAAACATAAAAGCTTTGAAATTTAGAAAAAAGTTCTTGAGCTTCTTGGATGAAAGGGACCCAAGAATCAACATCTGCATACCTTAGAGAAACTCTTTCTTGAAAGCTCTTGGAGATATTCTTGATTTCTTGATTTCTCATGAAGAAGAAGAAAGGGTTTTGATTTTATAGAAACCCTAGCTGTTGTTCTGGAACAACTTTAGAGAAAACTAGTATTTTTAGGTTAAAATAAGGCCAAATCCCGTGTTAAGGAGTATATATAGGGGTAGCAAAATGGCCATTTTCGCCCTTTGAAATAAATTGAAAAATCCTGATTTTACATGATGGCATGACGCACAATAATTATGCCAGCTCACTAGAAATTGGACACTCGAGAAAATACTTGATGGCGTGATGCAGTGGAAATCGTGTTGTCACCTTGGTTACGAACTTGAAAGGCACCACGACGTGGTGGAATCACATTGGTGCACTGAAAATTGACTACTCTAAAATTAAGACTTGGCGCGATACACCATAATCGTGGAGGATCACTTGATTTTGATGATTGCCATTTTGGCTGATCCACGATGCTCTTAAGTGCTAGGTGGCACACTGTCTCACTAAAATAAATCTAACTCTTTATCCGAGTGTTGGATTTCTCGACGGGAAGCTTATTCAATTCTCTACATGACAAAAAGCTGATATTAGAGAAATTCTACACGGTTTAAAATACTTCTTACTTGGAAAGACACTTCTCAACCTTTTAGGGATGAATTAACACTTTAATGAACATGCTCTAAGGCTTGGAATATGAGAGAATTTTATGGGGTCTTACAGATTCCATTAAAATGAATGCTATAACAGAGTAAGAGATTCAGATTTGATTTTAGAAAATACATGTCTTAAAAGAGTTAAAAATGGGCTTGAAGAGGGTTAGGTGGTTTTCCGAAGAAGGGTTTATTTCAAATTACCCATAGCTAAAAACTGTGTTTTATTGACACGGGTTTCATTATGTCTCATAAAGGGACCATACACTGGCCTAGTGCCTTGTGTTGTATCAGAGATAGAGACTCCAACTCTTGCGGAAAACTTGAGTTGAGGGCTTGGCTGCAATGTCAAGGGCAGATTCCATATTGACCGTGGAATTTTAGAGTTGTAGGGTACACCATCTAGCTCAAAAGTAATACAGATCCTCAAACTATATTAACAAGAATGTTTTAATATTATTATAGATTGCCCATGTATTTTAAACTATATCATGCATGATGTTTCATGAATTTCTCTCACCTATTTTATATATGTATAAAGTCATTATCTTGGAATGCTCTGTATACCTATATAAATGTATTGACCCCATTTATTTTAGGGTCTGACGCTCAGTCTAAAGGTCCTGCTAAGCCGTAGAGTTTATCTGACAGAAGTGAGGTGTGCATTTGTTGAGCCTTCTCTATACTGAAAGGCCTATTTCTTTTCAAATACATTTTGTTTATTTTTGTTTAGATACACTAGGGGCCTTGTCCCATATTTAGATAGTTTGTTAATTTCTTTTGTAGTAAATATTCATAGACTGTAATAGATATTATCTAAATGTTGATGGATTTCCTTTTGTATTGTTAGATTGAACTTAGAGTATGACTATGATTCCATTTTATTAAATTTTTGCATCTTCTCTTTATTATATGCATGTTGTGCATGAATACTAGATATAAAAGGGCATCCAGGCCTCCATGGTTTGAGATGTCCATCACGGATAGGGTCTTATCTTGGGTGATAAAAAACTTGGTATCATAGCACGGTTCATGGTCCCAGGGTATCTGCAAAATCGCATCAAGAGGATTCTTGCTTGTAGGTATGTAGTGGACCATACTTATATACAGAAGGCTACTAGGATTTTAGGAATGTCTCCCTTCTTTGTGATTTAGCTCATGTTATAGAGTTTGAAATGTCCCCTAATTAATGGTCTCTTGTATTTAAGAAAAGCTATCATGCTTTCACGTCACTCCAATGATCAGAATGCCCAAATGGAAGATGTTCATCATACCCACAGGATGAGGACACGTAATAGGGCTCACACTCTTGAATTTGTTAATGATTTGGGTGTCCCTCCTGTTCAAACCAGTCCATCAAGGGAACCTAGGGCTCTCCAGTCTGGTACACATCACACCCAACCTCCTCAGAGAGAGATATCTAATGTTGAGTTCAGATAGTCGATGCATATAATTGCACAGCTAGTGACATCACAAAATCGATGGTCAGAGGATGTTGGGTCTGTATCTGGTGTATCCAAGAGTACACGGGTGAGTTAATTTATGAGGTTGAACCCACCTAAGTTTATAGGTAAAAAGGTTGAGGAGGATCTACAAGAGTTTCTGGATGAAATGGAAAATATTTTTTGAGTGATGTATATAGATGAAGTGGAAGGGATTGAACTAGCAGCTTATCAACTGAAAGAGGTAGAAAATCAGTGGTACAATAATTGGGAAAATGTGAAGGGTGAAAATATTGAACCTTCTGTGTAGGGCGAATTTGTGGAAGCTTTCCTGGACCGATTCTTTCCCCAGGAGTTTAGGGAGTCTAAGGCAGAAAAGTTAAGGAGTGTTAAGGAGTACACTCTAAAATTTAATCAACTATCCAACTACGCTCCGAAATTAGTGGGAACTATGAGGGCTCGTATGAGGAAGTTTGTATCTGGTCTTTCGAATGATTTGATGTTGGAGTGAAAAAGGCCAATGTTGAATAGAGATATAGACATCTCAGGATTTTTTTTCATATACAACAGGTGGAGGAGCAGAAGAAGAGGGTTGCTAATGTAAGGAAGAAGGACAGACATGCCAAGAGTGCCAAACCAGCAAAATAGAACTATAGTCATCACCAAGAAGGTAATTCGGCTAACAGGTGGCTGAAGATAAACTTTTGGGGTAATGCTTAGTTTGTAGCTAGCGCTTCAGTATCTAGACCCCTAGCTGATCGACAGTTTTAGAATTTATAGCCTATACATGGATTGAGAGTACAGGCACATAGTCACAAGGAAGTGTGGTGCAACCTGCAAGGTCATACCCTCGATGTAACACATATGGAAAACACCACCCAGGAAGGTGTCAGTTTGGCGCAATGGTATGTTATTCTTGTGGCCAGCCAGACCATATCCAGAGAAATTGCCCGATAGAGAGAGGAATTATTGGGGGAGCTAAGTCATAAGATAATTCCTCCATGCTACCACCACCTCCAATAGGCACTATTTTATCTACCAGGAGTGGTCACAACCGGTTATCTGCCTTGTCTAAATGCCAGGATGCAGAGGTATCACCATATGTGGTCATGGTTACATTACAGATTTTCTCCCATGATGTGTATGTGCTACTTGATCTCGGATCTACTTTGTCTTATATGACCCCTTCTGTGGCCATTTGTTTTGGTTTCGAGCCAGAAAATATTCTCGAACCCTTTTGTGTCTCCACTCCTATTGGTGACTCTATTGTGGCTAGGAGAGTGTACAAAAATTGTGTAGTTTCTACTTGTAATCATAATATTGTGGCAAAACTTATAGAGATTGACATGATTTACTTTGATTCTATCTTAGGAATGGATTGGCTTCACTCGTGCTAAGCTGTCCTAGACTGTAGAACCCAAAAGGTTACTTTCTCTTTTCTGAATGAACCTATGATAGAGTGGGAGGGGTATTCTTTACCACCTAGAGGGAAATTCATCTCTTATCTTAGAGCCCGTAAACTTATATGTAAGGGTTATTTGTATCATCATATTCGGCTCAAGGATTCCAGTATTGAAAGTCCATCTCTCCAGTCTGTCCCCATAGTAAATGAATTTTTGGAAATTTTTCTTGATGATCTTCCAAGAATACCACCTTATAGAGAGATATTTTGGTATTGACTTATTGCTAGACACTCATCCTATTTCTATTCTGCCTTGCAGGATGGCTCATGCAGAATTGAAAGAGTTGCAAGAACAATTAAAAGAACTTCTTGACAAGGGCTTTATCCATCCTAGTATTTCTCCCTGGGGAGCACCTGTACTCTTCGTGCGTAAGAATGATGGTTCCCTCTATATATGTATAGACTACCGTTAGCTAAATAAGGTCACTATTAAGAACAATATCCCCTTCCTAGAATTGATGATCTCATTGAACAACTTCAGGGTGCTAGGTATTTTTCCAAAATAGACCTTCATTTGGGTTATCATCAATTAAAGGTTAGGGAGGCAGATATTCCTAAAACAGCTTTCCAAACCTGATATGGCCATTATGAATTCTTAGTTATGTCCTTTGGATTGACTAATGCCCCTGCAGCTTTCATGGATCTTATGAATAGGGTGTTTCATCTGTTTCTAGATCTGTTTTTCATAGTTTTCATTGACGACAATTTGATTTATTATAAGAGTGAGGTGGATCATGCCAATCACCTCTGAATTATTCTTCAGACCCTCAAAGATCATACTCTATATGCAAAATTTTCCAAGTATGACTTCTGGATTAGTGCTATTGCATTCTTAGGGCATATTATGTCTAGTGAGGGAATTAAAGTTGATACCCAAATGATTAAGGTAGTGAGAAAATGGCCC
This sequence comes from Capsicum annuum, assembly GCF_002878395.1. Classification (NCBI taxonomy): domain Eukaryota; kingdom Viridiplantae; phylum Streptophyta; class Magnoliopsida; order Solanales; family Solanaceae; genus Capsicum; species Capsicum annuum. The sequence continues at coordinate 94,320,283 of NC_061122.1, read as the reverse complement.
AGGCCCACAACTCAAACCAATATTCGAAGATTCTTAGGTTTTGTGAGGTATTACAGAAGGTTCGTAGAGAATTTTTCTTCCATAGATGCTCCACTAACCAGGTTGACATAAAAAATGGTGAAATTTGTTTGGTTTGACTCTTTTGAGTGTAGTGTCGAAAAGTTGAAAGACCACTTGACTACTGCACCTATTTTAACACTACCGGAAGGTACAGAGGGTTTTGTGGTGTACTGTGATGGGGTTCAGGTGGGACTTGGGTGTGTACTTATGCAGCATGTCAAGGTGGTAGCTTATGCATCTAGGCAATTAAAAGTGCATGAGCAAAATTACCCCACCCATGACTTAGAGCTAGCGGCTATGGTGTTCGCACTTAAAATATGGAGGAATTATCTTTATGGGGTACATGTTGATATATTTACTAACCATAAAAGTTTATAGAATATTTTCTCGCTGAAAGTACTGAATCTCAGACAGAGGCATTGGTTGGAGCTATTAAAGTATTATGACATAAGCATGCACTATCATTCGGGCAAGGCGAATATGGTGGTCAACGCCCTTAGTAGATTGTCTATTGCCGGTCTTTCTCATGTTGAGAAAGGAAAACAGGAGATGGTGAAAGATATTCACCGGCTTCCAAATCAAGGGGTACACTTCTTGATTCCGAAGATGGAGGATTAGTTATGCATGAAATAGCTAGATCTTCCTTATGTGCGTAAGTTAAGGAAAAACAGGCCGAGGATCCTATCTTAATGCAGATCAAGAAAGGGTCAACAGAAGGTAATGTCTTTTGAAATTAGCAGTGATGGTATTTTAAGGTACCAAGGCAGGCTGTGTATACCGAATATGGATGGGTTATGAGAGAGGATCATCGATGAGGCTCACACTTCGAGATATGTTGTTCACCCAGGCTCTACTAATATGTACCATGATCTTAAAACTATAAATTGGTGGAATAATATGAAATGTTATGTTTCTAATTTTGTTTCCAAATGTTTGAATTGCCAACAAGTTAAAGGTTAACATTTGAGACCAGGTGGTATTTCCCAAGAGATAGACCTACCTATGTACAAATGGGAGATGATCAATATAGACTTCATAACGGGAATTCCAGGTCCCGAAATCGATATGATTCTATTTGGGTAAACAAGGATTGACTGTTGGTATAAATGTGATATGTAGGGTATTCTACCTAGCTTAGTTGCATTGCATTGTTGTTGAAAACAATTACATTATGCCCATGTGTTTTAAAGTGATTTAATATGAAATTTCTTTATAATGGCTCTCAACTAAATTTTATAAAAATATTATGTTTTGTTTTAATAGCTCTGCATACCAGTACTTTTGTATTGACCCCCTTCCTTCCCAGGCTTAAAGGCAAAGTCTAGGGGTCCAGAAAATCTGTAGATTTCCTCAGACAGATTTGCAGAGTAACTTGGTGAGCCTTCTATATTTGGAAAGGCCTAATATCTGGCAGTTTTATTTGTCATTTATTAGTTTTGTGTCTATTGGGGGCCTTGCTCCTATTTTTAGATAGATATTTATTTCAGTCATGTAGTAGAGATTTTACAGAAGTTATAGAGATATTGTGTTGGGATTGTTGGACATTATTCCCCATTATTATTTTCATATGACTCTTGACCATGCTTTCATTATATAGTGTATCTTCTATATTTTTTAATATAAGTCATGTGCATGATTACCAGATTGATATAGGGTCTTTCGGGCCTTGATAGTTCGGAATACTCGTCAAGGACAGGGCCCTAGTTTGGGCCGTTACATACTTTGTATCAAAGCATGATTCATAGTCCCAGGGTGTCTGCAAAATAACATTGGGTAAACTCTTTTTATGGGTGTGTAGCGCACCACACTTATAAGCAGGAGGCTACTAGGTGATTTGGAATATGTCTCTTTCTTTATGTTCTAGTTCGTGCAATAGAGTCAAAATGTTCCTCTTTCATACTCAAATTCGTGCTATGGTGTCACCCATATGAAAGTATCAGTTATCCCAATTCTTTCCTCACTCAGACATTCTCAGACATGTCTCATTATTGGGCCGATTCAAGTACAAAAGTTTAGAGTCTTAATGGTATGGTTCGTTCTGATCGAATCACATTAGATTTTTGCAAGGAGTTGATAAGAGTCCATTAGTGCTTCAGAGTGTATTGGTTCTAGTGTGAACCTTGATTTTGATGAAATCGTGCTTTTCAGCCTGTAGTATTAAGTGTATTTTGTTCTTTTTAGAACTTATGTTGCCAGTGTCATGCTTCAGAGGTAATAAGGTGTAGTAGAATGTTGGAACTGTATTTCTACCTGAATAGTAGTTTGTGTTAAAGTGTTGTTTTCATGACCTATTGGTAATGAAATTAGATGAAGAAGTTGGTGATATGAAGTCACAAAGTTAGAAGTCAGAGTGAGGATGATTTACCCCTTTATAGTGATAAACTAATTTGGTAGCTAGCAGCATGTGTAGACAGTATGGAAGTCCATGGAGGAAGTGTTTGACTCCGATTTTATTTCTATAGAGTAAGATATGTATTCTTAGTTCATTGACTATTGCGTGTTAAATCTCTATCTCATGAAATATTGTCATCAAAGTGTTGTTGAAAAATAAAGTCTAGTGAAGCCGTGTGGGGCTCTTTCGATTCACTAGCATAGTTGACTTGTCATTCATCCCATTTTCTTATTCAAAATACAAAATCAAAGTCTAGTGAAGCCATGTGAGGCCTATTTTGATTCACTAGCAACTTGTTGTCCAACTTGTTGTTCTTGTGTAGGTTTAATTTATGTATAGCTAAATCTAGTTGCATATGATTGGGACGGTAAAAAGATGATTCGTCCTTATGTGCTAGTTTATTAGTAGAAGATAGAGAAGGAGTTATTAGGCGAGGTGAATTATCCTTGCCTGAAGTATGAAAATGGCCAGATTAGCCAGTAGGTTATAAGCATATACTCATGGTTGTTGTGGATTTTAAAGGTAGTGTAAATGTACGCTTAGGTAAGTAATTATGATGTGAGAAAGAAGTATAAGTAGATACGATTGTATGGGGTTATAATATAAGGATAAGGTTAACCATGTCTATTATGAGACTTTAACCCCCTTGACCCTCTTTTCCTTGGTAGTTGTAAACTAGTGCTACTTGTGAGAAGGTATGTAGTATATTTTAGAGACATTTGGGTAGAATGTCCTATTTTTATGGATTAGTATATTTATATTATGTTGCAATCTTCATTGGTGGTAGATGATTGATACTAAACTATAGGCTTGAATTTAAATGGTGTGGTGGTAAATAGTGGCAAGAGTTTGATGATGTATGTTTGGTGGGATTAAGTTACTAGGCTTGAGGTGTTAAAATAGTACATGCTAATGGATTATGATGAAGGAAAACCATTAGGTCATGATCGATTATTGTGGTTATGAAGTTCTAGTGCACTAGTGTTTTGTGATGTTTATTTATAGTTACCAAGTGAAAATTTTGTGTAAGGTTGGGTTGTAAATCATGCATAGAACTAGATATTAAGTTTGACTAGTTGATGTCCATGAAGGTGGATGTGAAGATTTCTTGGTTAATGAATACTAGTTGTATAGAAGTGATCTGATAGGCTTGAACGGTGCATGCAATAGATTAAGTTTATTTGATTCGTAGTGATGTATGATATTGTATGTGTGATGTAGAAGTATTCCTAAGGTGACATGAGGTTGTGGCATTCTTTCTAAGGCCATTACATATTGCCACTGGCTAGTAGTACCGTTGAGTTGCTAGATGGGAAAAGACTAGTAGATCTTATATGGGTTCTAAATAGTTAGGTTAAGGAGTTTTGATTGATAGTGTTGAGCCTTTTATATGATCTTCATTCTCATAGTAATAAGGCATAAGTTGGGAGTCGCGATATTAGTATGCAATGTCGAAAGTGGTTTGGTTCATCAAAGGCTTAGTGATATCCATGTTAAGTGTTAGAATCTAAGTTTGAGTTTTGAAGGTTGAACCGATAGAAATAAGTGTGCAAACTAATGTATCCCAGAAGGTAGTCATTCGGGTTAAGTTCTACGATATGCATGCATTGTCATTTTTTCAGAACCTAGAGTGCAGTAAGTGTAGTTCGGTTAGAATCTGGTAAAGAATCTCCCAAACTCTAGATGATGACGTGAAGCTGAGGGGGAGATGATAGAACGAATGACCAAGTAAGGCTCTCAGATTCTAGTAGTAATGCAGTATGATTTATACCATCTGAAAGTGAGGGTGAATCTCAACCCATTCCTAACTCAGTATTTTTTTTTAGTTATTCGGGTGCTTACTCATGCCTCACGATCCAGTTCCGTGATCATAGTTCATGATTCTTGTATATGATAGAGAGTCAAGTACTATTTCCACTTCCGAGATAATTAGTTCTAGTTCATTCAAGTAGTCGGAATCATATTCCTTATGTTATGAACTCTAGTTGAGGTCATGCAACTCATGACACATGTTCTCACTCTTTATAGTGTGCTCAGTCCCGTATAAAAATCTTTTCATGCTTCAGGATCTTATGTTTTAACCTTTTAGTGACCCTCCCTATCTAATGATAGTGGTGACAATGTAAATGTTCTTGTTGATGGAAGATGATAGTATGCTTGCTTAGATAAGGCCATAAGTATGAAGTAAGAGTTTGGGCCAAGTCTTTGATACATATGATGGTTAGTGGAAAAGTTGCTGTGTGGATGTTTTTCGGATAACGCATGGGAGTTATGTTGATAATAGTTTAGAAACTATGTGAAGTATGTATTTATGGGTGATTGCCTTGAAGTTAACATGTGGTTATAAATTAGGCTTGAATGACGTTTTACAATTGTAGTGGAAGGTCGCAATATGCATTAGCGACTTCATATTACTAGTTCAAACTAGTAATTAAAGTGGTAAGGCATGTTATACTTAGGATGTGATCTTTAAGGGAGATAAAGAAGATTACATCATATGGTTTAGAATAATAGCATGGTCTGACATATTGTATTTTTTTGTGTGACTTAAAGTTAGGCTTGATCACGGCGAAGGGATTAACTTTTTTCCAACATTAGTAGAAAGATTTTTCAATGCTCATATGAGAATTTTAAGCTAAGTTGAATGAATATGATATTTATAGGGAATAGTATAGTTAAGGGATATTCGGGAAGTGCGCTAAGCCTGAAAGTAAGAAGTTGTATTACCAAAGGTCTAAAAATTCTATCCTAATTTAGGAGTTATATGTCTATATTCCAGATTGCAGAGTAGTGTTAATGTTGTGATTTTATCAATTGGTTATCTTATGTAATCCATACCCAAGATTCATGGCTCCATCTTACCGCTAGAATTTCTTTAGAGAATTGTTCTGAAGAGATACTCCAGTTAAGTATGAGGGTGTAGTATAATTCAGTCTGTATGGCCAAAAAGTCAGTTTAGCAGCCAGATTCGCATGACTTGTTTTCTCGTCTTTGCACTTGTTCATGCTACTCGAAATCTCAGACATGTTACTATTCCAAGATAGAGTATAGCAGTAGTTATGAGTATAGCCAAGTTCATGCATCATGCATTAAATTCAGATTCTAAAGGTTCAGTTATGATTCGATTCGTAGGTACCCTATGCATCGCCTCAATTTTCTAAGTATCTTAGTAAATTGAGCATTCATAGAGGGACATAGGGTCCCAAGGGAGAGATACCCCATTCAGCTGCATGCATAGATTCTTATTACAAGCTTTGCACCAGTTATCATTGAGTATTCAGTCAGATATGCATGCATTAGAAATGCATGTTCAATAGAAAAGTTCAGCTTATCAGTGCATTCAGTTCTGCGTTCATGAGAACAACTCAGTAACAAATCCATGCATCAGATATGCATGATTAATTATGAGAATTCAGCTTATGAGTTGCTTCAGTTGTGTATTACATGCATCAAATATGCACGTCCGGTATAAGAATTTAGAACATCAGTAGTTCCAGTGTTATTGTCATGTTTCAGATCAGTGTATTCTTTCTTAGAGAAATACATCATGTCCGTGTTATTCCATACCTCTAAGCTTCAATATATTCCTACCCATTATTCGAGGAAGAATGATCCCAAGGGGTAGATAACATAACACCCCATATTTTTGGGCTAGAGTTTAGACCATCGTTTCTACGTATATAGACCTGAACTGAATTATTCTTGTAATACCTTGCATTTTGAGCTACAATATAGACCATGATTCCGATGCGTTGATAATCTTGAATCCATAAATCCTATGCCAATATGGTATGTTAATTATTTTCGTAGTATGTGAATCTATTCAAGCTTGAATTTAGACCATAGTGGTCTTTCAACTCAAGGACGAGTTGAAAATATTTCGATCAATTAAGTTTTAGTGGATGTTGTAATTTGTGTCACCTTCTATCGACCATAACTCTCAGTATATGTCGAATTAAAGAGCCTACTATGTTTCAAATGATAGGTCTTTGAGTTAGCTTTCCAACGATACCATTTTTTCTAAAATCCGGCATCCGAGCAAAAAGTTATGGCCTCTCAATATAATAGGTAGCGCCTATGTAAACAGAGGCGATAGCATAGGCGATAGCATAGGCAGCGCCTATGTAAACATAGGTGATAGAATAGGCAGCTCCTATGTAAAGGTTTCAAGTGACTTAAACACTCCGTTTTGGGGGCAAAATGGTCCTTTTCCACCCTTACTTTGCCCTAAACATGAAATTCAGTTCCCAAAGACCCAAAAATACACCTTCATTCTTCAAAATTGTTCAAGAACTCTCTCTAGGGTTTCAAAATAAAAACCCAAGTTGTTCAAGATTCAACCATGGGTATTCAAAATAAATTGAAGATTTGGAATCTCCGTAACGTAGGCTTCAAGAAGCATCTATCATATTTGCATATAGAGGTATGTGGGGTTATCTCAAAAATCTAATTGGCTTAAAAATTCATGTTTTAAAAATGGGGGTTTTAAAATTATGAATATAAACATGTTTCAAGAATTTTTATTATATTGATTTGGTCTTTAGGACTATTTCCAAAGTGATTTGATATATTATATATGCATATTATTGTGAGTCAAAAGATGTTAACTTGAGAGCATGAATTAGATGAAACCCCTCTCTTGATGTAAAATTGTTTGAAATTTTCATATGATGTGAATTGTGTGAAATCATCTCGACAAGCATGACATGAACTATTTTGAAAGTGAATATGATTTTCGACTTGCAAGGAGAGGGTTATTACATTGAAATATGATGAATATAATGGTTGCAAGAAGAAATAATGTGATATTGATGACTTGCAAGTCGAGTATGACGACACCCTACAGAATATGATATGTGATTGAATCAGATGAAATTTGAATGCATTGATTTTTTATGAGATAGGTGGATGCCCGAAGAAGGTTTTTGAGTGTAAGGGCTCATCTCTGGAAACCGTGTTTGCCAACATAGGAATTTGGGACCTTGCTTTATGATCTTGTGTACCTGACTTTATGTCATTCCCAAATTGGGACTATGGTTAGGAGCCCTGCTTTATGATCTTGTGCACTACCATTAGGTCGAGACACCCTGCTCATCTCGGTTGCAACTGAGGTTTGACCGTTGGTGTAAATGTGATATGTAGGGTATTCCACCTAGCTCAACTGCATTGAATTGTTGTTGAAAACAATTACATTATGCCCATGTGTTTTCAAGTGATTTGATATGAAATTGCCTTACATTTTATGAAAATATTATGTTTTGTTTTGATATCTCTGCATACCAGTACTTTTGTGTTGATCCCCTTTCCTCCCAGTTTCGGAGGCACAATCTAGGGGTCCAGAAAATCAGTAGATTTCCTCAGACAGATTCACAGGGTCACTTGGTGAGCCTTCTATATTTCGGAAGGCCTGATATCTGGTAGTTTCGTTTATAATTTATTAGTTTTGGTTCTACTGGGGGCCTTGTCCCTGTTTTCAGATAGATATTTATTTTAATCTTGTAGTAGAGATTTCCCAGACGTTATAGAGATGTTGTGTTGAGATTGTGGGACATTATTTCCCATTATTGTTTTCATATGATTGTAGACCATGTTTCCGTTATATAGTGTATCTTCCACATTTTTTATTCAAGTCATGTGCATGATTACCAGATAGATAAGGGATGTTTCGGGTCTTGATGGTTAGGAACAGTCTTCACAGACAGGGCCCCGATTTGGGTCGTGACACCCTCCTAACAAATACAATGAGGAAAAACATCCTCCTTGTCATTCAACATGGAGTATTTGGTTTGCACTATATATAGGATTTTGTTTTTCCATGATTTTGAATACTCTGAATGGACCATCTCGATTCGTTCTGGACTTGATAAAAATAAATCATGTATGTTAGAAGGTTATTTTCAGCATTCCAAACTCAATTATGATATCGGATTTTCTAAAATGATTGTTTTTACAAAATTAACCGTAGGACTATATTTTCATTATTTTTTAACCAAAGGTTAAAATGACATATAATAGCCCTAATATGAACCAGCCCTACTACTAACCCAAACTTGACATTTTGGATTTTTTGGATTTGCCTGTTTTGCCATCCAACACTAAAAACAACAAATATTTATTGAAGTCAACTATATGGCTTCTTATGCCTCTAAAAATCATGAACTTGCACAATTCATTCCTAATCGCATCGACAATCATGCCAACCATCCCCTAACCTCAAAATCAACATATAGCAACTACTAGGAAAGTCAAATTGGTCAAAAGACATAGAAATATAAAATACATAAATTCTGTCCATTACATTATCCACCACTAAAACTCTAGTTCATCCACGAACTAAAAGGAAAAGAAATACTTATATCAGTAAAAAGTTAAGGGTAACTACTTTGCATGTCGTACTTGACCTCCCATCTAACCTCTTCAATAGGACGGTGTTTCAACTGAACCTTAAAAATAATAATATTTATACAATACAACTGTCTAACATCTCTGGATAAAATAGACAATAGATCCTTAAAAAGGGACATGAGACTCATTTGAAATATAGCATCCAAGCATAAATACATGAATAACTGGACTAATGGCTGAATAGTCTGGAAGTAAGGCTAACTCATACGAAACCTCTCCAATTGTCCAAAAAATCTCAAAATTCCAATATACATCGAGCTGATATTGCCTCCCTTCCCTACCCTTATCACGCCCTTCATAAGAGATACATGAAAGAGACTTGATCAACGATCCTAATCATCAAGGTTTAAAGCCTACAGTCTACATAACTTTGATGCCAACTTTGGGCTGGCTGGAGACTATCTTGAATCAATCAAACTCTTCAAAAGGCTCGCAAAGCTGCCTGATACCATAGAGTCTAACCTCTAAAGACTCAAACCAACCAATATAAGATCGATAATGCCTACCATATAATGTCTCAAATGGGGGCCACCTTAATAATAAAATGGTAGCTATTATTCTAGGCAAACTTCGCCAAAGCCAAATGCTGCTACCAGTAACCTCCAAAGTCTACAACACATGCTCGAAGCAGATTCTTCAAAACATGAATAATCTGGTTTAAGGGTGAAAAGTAGTTCTAAGGTCAGCCCAAGTACCAATGTCCTCCTACAAAGTCCACCAAAAGCTAGAACTGAACATTTATGTTGTATCTAAAACAATAGACATAAGTATCTTATGAAGACAAACTATCTTACGAACATAGATATAATCCAACCTCTCAACACTAAGGAAATCTAAATAGGGCCAAAATAGGTTGATTTGGTTAACTGATCTACAACGACCCAAATACTATCAGAACCAGAGGAAGTATGAGGCAACATACTCAAGAAGTCCATAGTGATTTGTTCCTACTCCTACTTAGGAATGGGTAGTCTCTGATGAAAACTACTTAATCTCTCATACTCAGCCTTCATCTGCTGATAAAACATGCAATGAGAAACAAAATATGCCATATCTTCTTCATACCTACTAGTAAAGCTTGTTTAAATCACAATACATCTTTGTCACACCTGGATGGATAGAATATCAAGAACAATATGCCTACTCTAAAATGAATCTCACCCAATATCTAACTCTTGGTACACAAACACAACCACCAATACCTAATATACCATCAGAATTAAGAGAGTCTTCCAGTAATGCCCAATATCTAGTACCCCTGATGCAACACGATACTAATAATCTCGAAGGACAACTAGATAAACCCATGACTGGTACCTGATACAATAACTAAATAATGATATTGAAATATGCAGAATAATGGGTTGAAATGCCATAAGGTTCAAAACTGAAACATAACTATTAATGCGGTATAACAATACAAAAATTGAAATACCTGTCTAAACATGCCATAGTCTGAACGTCTAGTCTTAAAGCCTCTAAATAATCTGAATAAGGAGTTGATGGTACATATCTCCAACTAACCCCGACTACTAAAAACTAAACTAAAATAATAAAATAATTATACGATCCTCGAATGATGAGGACTCAATGTAGTATACTGTTGTTGGTTGAATCTAAATTGGTAAGGATTATATAGAGATCATACGTATGAACCTATGATATAAAACACCATAGCGCAAAGGAAAAGTATACTTTCGTACGTGTAAATGTACTGGTACACAAAGTGAGGTAAGGCTGAATGCAAGGGTTCATATGGATGAACTATATATGACTGAATATCATGAGAATAATTGAATGAGAATACATGTATGACTGTACAGACTGTAACTAAAATTATGAGAATTCTGAATATTGAGTTTTTGTGATAACACGAATTAATAATAATTGATATAACAGCTATTGGGTGACCATATCTAACCGTCCTGATTATATTGGAACTAGCTGAGTTCTGTACTAAGCTAAGTGACTATATCTGACATTCCTGAAATCTGTTGAACTACCTGAGTTATATTACTAAGACTGTGGTTGTGGGAGGTAGTCATATAATCAACATGCCCCAAATAAAGCAATATATTACTGAGTTGGGGTCCAATATGTAATGCCAAATGGAAGGGCATCAATACAATGCCTCTGGTAAAGAGAAGCTGTGAGTGAACCTCATCTGGAAGTATCCCCATAGGAGAATGGTGGAACCCTCAACTGGTAGTGTTAACCAACCGTATCAACCCTCAACTGTCAGTGTTGATGCCTCAACCTATGATGGCTACATAGTTCTGGAAAGCAAGGATCTATTCTAAGGGTCACACCCTCTACTGTCAGTGTACGCCCTCTTCCCTAGGTTTGCTCGGTGCTGAATCCCACTTCTAACTAAATAGACACTAAAATAATTATACTGAGATGAACTGGACTGAGTTTATTTAGTTTCGTGGACTAACAAAATATTATTAAATTCTATTAATGGACTGAATTTATAAGATTACTGAGTTTACTTAAGTCATGTAACTGACTAAATTCTACTTAGTTCTGAAACTCATTGAGAATACTACTAATCATGGCATGACTGATATTATCTTCAAACTGACACTGGCTCTAGGTACACAGCTAAATTGTCTGGTATTGAATACCCCCAGGACTCGATAGCATGAAAATAAACAGGACATGATACTTCTTGAGCTCATAACAATTGTTAACAATTAATAATACAACTATTGAGGGATTTTATGATGCATTTGATACTCATAGTCTTGTACATGAATAGGAATACATTCCAACATATCATAAGTTCACAATCTAGTCTCATGAACACTCCATCAATTCATCAAAAGACATAACATTAGCATGGGAGTCATTTTGAAATTTTAGTTATAGCCTACGTTCATCATATAAATCATTAAGGGTTAATAAAACACAATTCTACTAAGGCATTTTATCATACACATGGAATACATATACTTAGGCTTAGGCATGAACATTAAACAATTACATCATAGCTACATTAATCAACCCAATTTCATGAAATTCAATCCACATGCTAACACAATATCATAAAAACAGACTAAAGATTCCAACTTGGGAATCCTACAACACATCAACACAATCATAATCAACCCACAATATGAATATCAAAATTTATAATTTAAAATTGGATCCTTGGACTAAAAGGATGAAAGGGGTCTTTGGATGAACACTTTATATACCTTAGAACATAAATCCTTAAGGGTTCTTGAAGGAATTGTTCAGCCTTGTTCTTGAATTTTATAGCTAGGGTTTTTTCCTTTTGAGAGATAATGATGAATTTTGGGAAAACTTGTGTGAATAATGAAATATTTAGGTCATTTAGGGATCAATTTGGTGTTTGGGTCTGACCTGGTTCATGGCAAAAGGACCAATTTACCCTGAATGATACAGTCATTTAATGACTAAACACAAGGAATCGACGCGATTTACGATGTGGTGCGTCGATGGCATTGACACAATACCTGATGCATCACGCCATAATCGCACTAAGCCTCAGTAGTTTTGACCCTGGAAACCTGAAACAATGTTAACCAATGCGATAGGCGATGCAGCGCGCCAAGATTGCGTTGGTCCACTATTTTGACACACGAAATGTGGTCTAAACAAGTTTTAAAAAATCTAAAGCATGTTCAGGAACACCACCTTCCTAATCATGAATCAACAAAAATATAAACTATTAAAGGACATTAAGGTTAAAAATAAGATTGCGGAGGTCAAAAATAAACTAAGTCTGGAAACTTAGCTAGGATTTTTTTTTCTAAGTATGGGACCCCTTGACAAGCTTAAAGGATTGTATTAAGCTTAGGAATTTTGCGGGGTTTTATAATATCTCCCCCTTGGGAACATTCATCCTAGAATGAGACTAACTGAGATAGGAGAAATTATAAGCTGAAGTATATACTGAACATGAACAACTAAAACATGACTACATGACTAACATTACTTAGATTTATACTGACTATGCATATCTAATGCATGATTTCATGACTGAGATGATACATGAATGCATGAATAAGAGTACTAATAAACTGATCACACATATCTAATATATGAATACATAACTGAACTGACTCATGAATATGCGACTGAAAATGTAATGGTAAAATACCAATTTTGAAATAAAAGATGAGCATGGAACTGAATACCAAGTTTGAAACTAAAATTTAAACATGAAACTGAATAAGCTTAAGAAAAGCTATAACCTTGGGCTGAGTCTGAGTTTGCGGAGAAGAGGTGAGGATACTTGGTCCGCATGTCTCCTTCTACTTCCCGAGTAGCTCCCTCAACAAACTTATTCTGCCAAAGAACTTTGACTAGAGGGACTTCTTTGTTCCTTAGTCTACGAGTCTGATAGTTAAGAACTTTGACTAGCCTTTCCTCATATGAAATACTGTTCTAAATATCTATGCCCTCAATAGGGACTATGACTGTTGGGCTACCTATGCATTTCATAAGCAAAGATACACAAAAGAATGGATGAACTGAAGTTAGATCTGAAGGCAATTTAAGCTTATAAACTACCATGCCAAAACGACTGAGAATTTTGAAGGAACCAACATACCGGGGACTAAGATTCCCTATCTTTTTCGACCTCTTAACTACCTTCATGGTAAAGATTTTGAAGTATACATAATCACCAATCATGAACTCGAGATCCTTTCTGCACACATTTATGTATGATTTTTGTCGGCTCTGAGCTGTCTTGAGCCTCTCACTGATTAACTGAACTTTCTCTAAGATATCGAAGACCAAGTCAGTCCCTACTACCGAAGCCTTACCCACTCTGAACCAACTAATTGGAGATCTGCATCTCCTACCATAGAAAACTTTGAATAGAGCTATTTAGATACTGGAATGATAGTTGTTGTTGTATGAAAACTCAATCAAAAGGAAGTAATCATCCCAACTACCCTTGAAATCAATTGCACACGCCCTTAGCATATATTCCAAGGTCTATATGGTCCTTTCTGATTGACCATCTGTCTGAGGATGAAAGGCTGTACTGAGATGAACTCGGGTACCAAGACCCTTTTGGAATGCTTTCTAAAAATGAGAGGTGAACTGGGTACCTCTATATGAAACAATAGACAACGAAACACCATGTAATCTTACCAACTTTCTAATATAGAGTTTGGCATAATCCTTGGTTGAATATGAGGTACAAACCGAAAAAAAATGAGATGACTTGGTCATTCTGTCTACAATGACCCAAACTGAATAGTGTTGTCAATGAGTATGTGGTAAACCCATCACGAAGTCTATGTTTACTTCATCCCATTTCCAAGTAGGCTACTGAAATCTTGCATGGACCCACTAGGCTTCTGATGCTCAATCTTAACCTGCTGACATATAGAACACTTAGCCACAGATTATGCAATATCTTTTTCATCCTACTCCACTAATAGATCTCCAAAAAATCATGGTACATCTTAGTGTCCCCTGGATGAATCGAGTAATGCACACCATGCGCTTCTATAAGAATTTACTGCCTTAAGTCATCTACACCTGGCATACAGAGACAAACCTGACAATGCAAAACACCATCTCCTCCTTGGGAAAAGACCTCTATTTTTTGATCTCTAACTGATTCTTTCAACTTGACTAGACTAGGATCTCTAACTTGTTTTTCCTTATTTTCAAAAAGTAGAGATGATTCAGAACTATTCTGGACCCATATACTACCTTCTGCTGAGTCAACTAAGTAGACACCGAGTCTTTTAAGCTGATGAACTTCCTGAGCTAATTTCTTTTTACTGTCCTCAACTTGAGCAACAATACCCTTAGATAATCTATTGAGAGCTTCAACCACTACATTGGCCTTGCTTAGATAATAAAGGACACTCATGTCATAATCTTTCAAGAGCTCTAACCATATTCTCTGACGGAAGTTAAGATCTTTCTGAGAGAATAGGTACTGAAGGTTTTTGTGATCTGTGAACACATCTACATGCACCCCATACAAGTAATGCCTCCAAATCTTTAAGGCAAAAACTATGGCTGCTAACTTAAGATTATGAGTCAGATAATTCTTCTTATGGGGTTTAAGCTCCCTATAGGCATAGGCTATTACCTTACCATGCTGCATAAGGACACAACCCAAACCTACTTTGGATGCATCACAATACACTACGAACCCATCTGAACCATCTAGAAGAGCTAAAACTGGAGCTAAGGTGATTCGAGTATTCAACTCCTAAAAACTTTTCTCACAAGGATCTGACCACTGAAACTTTACTTTCTTCTGAGGTAATCTAGACATATGGGATACAATAGAAAAAAATCCCTCAACAAACTATCTGTAATAGCCAGCCAAACCCAAGAAACACCTAATATTTGATAGAGAGATAGGGCGAGGCTAGTTTTTTACTGCTTTGGTCTTTTAAGGATAAACTCTAACACCATAACCAAAAATGATATGACCAAGGAATGCTACTGACCTTAGCAAAAATTCTCACTTACTAAATTTGGTGAACAATTGATAATTTCTGAGAGTATGCAATACTATTATGAGATGGTCTATATGATCACGCTCACTACGATAATAGACAAGAATGTCATCTATGAAGACTATGACGAACATATCTAAGTACTACTTAAACACACGGTTCATCAAGTCCATAAAAGTGGCTGGGGCATTGGTAAGACCAAAGAACATGACTAAGAATTCGAAGTGACCATACCGAGTTTAGAAGGTTAATTTTTGAATGTCATATTTTCTGACTCTAAGCTGATGATAGCCTGATCTGAGGTCTATCTTCGAGAAATAATTGGCACCCTGCGGTTAGTCAAATCAGTCATCGATTCTAGGAAGTGGATACTTATTTATGACTGTCACCTTATTAAACTGAGAGTAGTCTATGCAAATTCTGATAGAACTATCTTTTATTAGCATGAATAGAACTGGTGCACCCTACAGGGACACACCAAGTCTGAGAAACCCCTATTCTTGGAGATCTTTCAACTACTCTTTTAACTTTCTGAGTTCTACTGGTGCCATTCTGTTTGGAGGAATGGATATAGGCTGATTATCTAGGAGAAAGTCTATGCTGAAGTCTATTTCCGTTTAAGGAGGAATTCCTAGATGATCTTTGGGAAAGACATCTAAATATTCATTCACTACTAGGACTGATTCAAGATTGGGAGTTTCGGAACTAGAGTCCTTAACTCGAATAATATGATAGACACATCCCTTAGATATCATTTTCATTGCCTGTAGGTAGGAAATAAGCTGATCCCTGAAGGCTGAAGTACTACCCCTCCACTCTAAGACAGGTTCATTTGGAAATTAAAACTAGACAATTTTGTTTCTACAATCGCTTGTGTCATAGCAGGAATGAAGCCAATCCATGCTGAGAATGACATCAAAATCTCTAATTTGACTAAGTCTGCTGAAGTGACTTTCTGAGATATCATAACCGGATAGTTCTTGTATACCCATCGAGTTATGATAGTTTTACCTACTAGGGTAGAGACTGAGAAGGGCTCTGCTAAAATTTTAGGAATAGCTCCGAAACTAACTACTATATAAGAAGTAATAAAAGACAAAGAAGCTCCTGGATATAGCAAAGCATAAATATGTATATGAAAGATGTGTGATGTACCAGTGACCATAGAAGGAGAATTATCCTGAACTTGTCAGGACTGAAGAGCATATAGTCTATTTTGGTGTTGCCCACTGGTGGCACTGGAAGTGGCACCCTGCTGGTTTGGGCGATTGAACTCAGCTGGGAAACAGTTATGCTGACCCTGAAAACCTGACTGGGGATAATCGCTGACTCTGTGGCCTGGCTTACCACATCCAAAACAAACATCGCTGCTAGCTATGCAAATACCCTGATGATTCTTACATTAAGTCTGACAAAGAGGATGAGTGCGGGCACTGCTAAGACTACCTTGAGATTTAGAGCCTGGTACCCTATCTTTATTACCACTCCTAAACTTAGGAACTGGAGCACTGGCTGAGGAAGGAACTGGAAGAGATAACTTTCAGAGAAATTGAGAACAATTTCCTCCCTCTGACTTAGGCTGACTGAAATTAAAGCTACCTGTTCTAGATTTCTTATTTTACTTTTCCTTCTTCTTAACCTTCTATTCTATTTGTTGAGCATGGATCATAATCCTAGCTATGACCATGTCACTAATCAACATGGAGGTCCTTCACTCCTTTATCATACTATCATTTACCCCTAGAAACAAACTTACTCATCTTAGCTCTTCTATCTGCTACCTCATGAAGACCATACCTAGCTAATTAAGTAAAATATATAGAATACTCTTTCACTGTCATGTTGCACTTCCTGAGGTTGATAAACTTTAACACCTTAGCTTCTCTCAGCTCTAGGGAAAATAATCTAACTAAGAAGGCAGTGGCAAACTCCTCCCACTTAATGGACCTTGCATCTACAGCCCTCTCTACTTTCCATTATTTAAACCATGTGTGAGCAACTTTCTACAACATATATGTAGATAGCTCATCTATCACGACCCGGCCCAAGGCCCTGGCTGCGACGGGAATCCCAAACCACATAGGCTCGAGATACCCCTGCCACTCCCCAACCCACCAGTGATATTGTCCATTCTGAGCCCAGGCCCGCACGACTTTAAAATGCATCACTAGGGAGTAAATCTTTCTCACTTATATACCTAGCATCCCTTCTGTGTTTTGCCAATGTGGAACTCTTTCTTATGTTAGGGTGTCACATACACCCTCCTTACAAACTCAGCATCCTCGCTGAGGTTTGCCCCACCGAATAGGATTTGCCTATACTCAGGACTGAGGTTTTCCCTACCTTACTGGGATTCTCCTACACTCAATTTGAACTCTGTCCCACATTGATAGGAATGACACAGGAGCAGCTCTGATATAATTTTATCACAACCCAGCCCGAGGCCCTGGCCGCGACAGGCATCCCGAACCACACAGGCCCAAGATAACCCTGCCACTCCCCAACCCACCAGTGATATTGTCTGCTCTGGGCCTAGGCCCACACGGCTTTAAAACGCATCACTAGGGAGTAGGGATTTCTAACCTATATACCCAGCATCCCTTCTGTGTTTTGCTGATGTAGGCCTTTTTCCTAAGTTGGGGTATCACATTATCACTCTCACTAGCAGTAACCCCTATGATATCTGTAACCTTCTGCACCTAATCAAGGAATTCTTGATGTTCCTCATCTTACTTAGACCCAAAAAAATGAAGGATTCATTCGGGTAAAGTCCCAAATCCTAGCTGCAGTAGTGTTGGCCATTGGGTTGGTCGGAATGGCAGCTGGATGTTCATTCCTAGCAACAAATGAATTGCCAAAAATAGTGAATGCATCTTTAAACTCTGCCTGAAAAACATGTTCATCCAGGGTATCTGCCTGAACGGGCTGAGGGGCTGACTAATTTCCATTTCCCCTCTTATTAATCATTTTGGGAGGCATGTTCTATAAATTAAAGTAAGGAATGGATTAGACTAAGAGTTAAATTTTTTCTTATGCTTACTTGCACGACATGAATATTGAAAGAGGGTAAACTATTCTTAAAACATCTCATAACCTCTTATATATAAATGTGGCACGCTACATACCTAGGCATAAGACTCTACTAGATGCGGCTTCTAGACTTCTTGGGAATCCATTGAACATTAGTCTATGATACCAAGTTTGTAATGCCCCGAGTATGGTATCCCAAATGCTACACGGTGCTAACAATTCCAAAGGACCACTAGTAAACCCATGACTTGTACATTCTGTAATAACTGTATAATTATACTGAAATATATGGAATAATGGGCTGAAATACCATAACATTCAAAATTGAAAAATAATTGTTGATGAAGTATAACAATACCTAAACTAAAATAATTATCTGAACATGCTATAGTCTGAACATATAGCCTGAAATCCTCTAAATTGTCTGAATAAGGAGTTGATGGGACATATTCCCAACTAACCCTGTCTGCTGAAAACTGAACTGAAATAATGAAATAATCATGCTATCCCCAAATGATGAGGACTCACTGCAATCTATTGTTGTTGGCTAAATCTAAACTTTAAGGGATGCTCTAGAGCTTGTACGTCTGAACCTATGGTATAAAACATGATAGCGCAAAGGAAAAGTATGCTTCAGTACGTGTGAATATACTAGTACGCAAAGTGAGGTAAGGCTTAATGTAAAGGGTTCATATGCATGAACTTTATCTTACTAAATATCATGAGAATAACTGAATGAGAATACATGCATAACTATATTGATTGTACCTGAAATAATAAGAATTCAGAATACTGAGTTTTTCTGATAGCACGGATTACTAATAATTTATATAACTGATACTGGGTGACTGTATCTGACAACCCTGATTCTGATAGAACTAGCTTAGTTCTGCACTGAACTATGTGACTGTATCTGGCAGTCCTAAAATTTGTAGAATAATCTGAGTTATATTACTAAGACTAAGACTGAGACTGTGGCTGTGGGAGGTAGTTATCTAACCAATATACCCCAAATAAAGCAATATATAGCTGAGTTGGGATCCAATCTATAACCCCAATTGGAAGGGTGTCAATACCGCGCCATTGGTAAAGATAAGCTGTGAGTGACCCTCATCTGGTAGTATCCCTAAAGGAGAATGGTGGGACTCTCAACTGGCAGTGTTAACTCACCTTATCAACCCTCATCTATTAGTGTTGATGTTTCAACCTATGCTGGAAACACAGTTCCAGAATGCAAGGATTACTTCTAAGGGTCACACCCTCTACTACGACTGTGTGCCCTTATCCTTGGGTTTTCTCGATGCTGAATCCTACTCTCAACTAAATAGACACTCAACTAACTATACTGAGATAAATTAGACTGAGTTTTCTGAGTTTCGTGGATTGACAGAATATTACTGAATTCTATTGACTGACTGAGTTCATGAGATTACTGAGTTTTCCAAAGTCGTGTAACTGACTGAATTCTACTAAGTCCTAAAACTGACTGAGAATACTATTGATCATGGCATGACTAAGATTGTATTGGAACTGACACTAGCTCTAGGCACACAGCTAAATTGTCGGGTATTTAATATCCCCAAGACTCGATAGCATTAAAATAAATAGGACATGACACTTCTTGAGCTCATAACAATTGTTAAGAATTCATAATACAACAATTGAGGGATTTCATTATACACTTGATACTCATAGTCTTGTACATGAATAGGAATACATTCCAACATATCATAAGTTCTCAATCTAGTTTCATGAACACTTCATCAATTCATCACAAGACATAACATTAGCATGGGAGTCATTATGAACATGTAGTTATAGCCTACGTTCATCATGTAAATCAGTAAGGGTTTATAAAACACAATTCTACTCACTTAGGCATTTTATCATACACATGGAATGCTTATACTTAGGCTTAGGCATGAACATTAAAAAATTACATCATGGCTACATTAATCAACACAATTTTATGAAATTCAATCCATATCCTAACACAATATCATGAAAACACACTAAAGATTCCAACTTAGGAATCCTACAACACATCAACATTATCATAATCAATCCACAACATGATATCAAAATTTATAATTTAAAATTGGATCCTTTGACTCCAAGGATGAAACGCATCCTTGGATGAGCACTTTACATACCTTAGAACGTAAATCCTTAAGGGTTCTTGAATGAATTCTTAATCCTTGTTCTTAAAGATTGAAACTAGGGTTTCTTGCTTTAGAGAGAGAATGTTAAATTTTGGGGAAACTTGTACCAATAATGAAATATTTAGGTAATTTAGGGATCAATTTCGTGTTTGGGATTGACCTGGTTCGTAGGAAAATGACCAATTTAGCCTTAAAGATGCTGTCATTTAATAAATAAAAATTGGGCATCAACACGATTGGCGATGCAGCTTGTCGATGGCATCGACGCGATCCCTGATGCGTCGCGACATGATCACGCTAACCCTCAGTAGTTTTCACTTTAGAAACCTGCTACAATGTTAACTAATGTGATAGGTGATGCGGTGCACCAAGATCACGTTGCTCCACTATTTTGAGACACCAAACGTGGTCTAAACGAGTTTCAAAAAATTTAAAACTTGTCCGGGAACAGCTAATGACCTTCCTGATCATGAATCAACAAAAATATAAACTATTAAGAACATTAAGGTGTCGAAATGAGATTTCCAACCTTCAAAGGCCAAAAATAAACTAAGTTTGGAAACTTAGCTAGGATTTTTTTTTCTAAGTCTAGGACCCCTTAACAAGCTTAAATGACTAGATTAAGCTTAGGAATTTTGTGGGGTCTTACACTTCCTTAGTCTCACAACTCAACACCTTATCCTTATTCACCCTCAATCTATCATCATCAAATTGGTGAGCTTGAATTTGCTCCATCAATGAATATCTAGAATCAATAGAGGCTAAAACACGCTTGAGGTCAAAATTCAAGCCTAACCACCCGATTAGGTAATATGGAACCTCCAAGTCTAAAGGTCACTCTTAGGTCAAGAGATGAGCTAAACTTCCCATACTGGTGGACTTCATGTTCATGGCATCTGCAACCACATTACTATTGATTGGACAATTTAAAATTATAAGGTCATAATCCTTAAAGAGCTCTTGCCAGTGCCACTACCTTATATTATGAACACTCAATATGAAGAAGTACTAAAGGTTGCAGTGGTCTGAGAAAATTTTACAAGGTTCTCCATACAAGTAATGACACCATAACTTCAACATAAAAACTATGATTGCAAACTTTAAATTATCGATAAGATAAGTTCTCTCATAAGGCTTCAACTAAAGAGAGACATTAGCAATCACCTTACCTTCCTACATCAATGATGCACCTAAAAAAACACTAGAAATATCACAAAATGGTAAAACCCACACTGTCCTTAGGTAAAGTTAAGATAGGAGCCAATATCAACAACTCTATGACTTTTAGAAGCTCTTCTCATACACACCTGCCTATTCAAAAATTACCTTTCTATGAGTTAACTAGGTTAAAGGAGATACAATAGACAAGAAACCATCAATGAAACACAAATAATAACCCACCAAACCAATGAAACTCAATCTTTATAGGATAAGTAGGTCAAACCCAATAATAAATCATAGAAATCTTAGTCTGGTTAACCATAATACCTCGTTTGTCACCACTTAACCCTAGAAAGAGATATAATTTAACCAAAACTCACATTTAGAAAACTTAGCATACAACTTCTCATCATGCAACCTGTAAAGTACATTTCTCAAATACTTCAGATGGTCGGCCTCAATCAATCGAAACACTCTTTTCATCAACCCTATCAATGTTTTGGGGCATTGGTCAATTAGAAATATAGGACCAAGAATTTATAATGACTATATCAATTCTAAAAAGCATCTTAGGAAAATTCGAAGATCTAGTCTTCAAAGCTGATACCCAAATCTCAAATTAAACTAGTAAAATATGGACGCTCCTTGAAACTGGTAAAAAAGATCATTAACATGAGGAAGATGAAACTTATTCCTGGTTTTCACATTGGCAACCACTTATAATGAATACACATATAGATAGAACGATTCTTCTTCTTTACAAATAAGATAGGTGCACCCCATGAGATGTACTTGATTTAATGAACCCCTTACTCAACAAATCGTGCAACTAACTCACCACCTTTGTTAACTCACTTGGGGCTATCCAATAGGGAGGAAAATAAATAGAAGTAGTGTTTGGGTCAAAATAAATAATAAAATTAATATAATAAATTCGGTAGTATACAAATAAAATTCGTAGAAGTACATCCATGAACTCATGAACAACTAAAATAAAATCCATAGGAGGTGGTGAGGCAATTGTAGTATCATGGATATGAGATAAATAAGACTACCACCCCTATCTATCATGCAACGAGCATGGAGAAAAGATACTATGCCCTTTAGACATGAATTAAGCATAACCTTCTAGATAACCTTGGCATACCCAGCATAACTAAGGTTATGGTCTTTCCATACTAGTCCACAATAGCATGATAAGGAGATAAACATACATGCCCAAGATAATATCAAAATCAACCATATTTAGAATAGTCAAGTCTACCTGAGTCTTACGACCCATAAAGGTACTCACACAAGATCAACACAGTCAATCCACCACTAAAGAATCTCCTACGGGGGTAGAAACATGAAAGTCACAGCAAGAGGCTAACAAGCAACATCAAACCTAGAAGTAAAATATGTAGTCACATATAATAATGTAGACCCAAGGTCAAATAACATAAAGTAGATTTGTAGAAAACTGGGATGATACATATATTGACAATGTCAGAGGCCTCTATCTCGAGTATAATAGGTATAGCATAACATTGACCACGTCTGTTCCTGAACTATGTAATCCTACAACCACCACCACAAGAACATTAGTCTCTCCCTTGATAACTTCTAGGACTACTCTATCCACTCTAGGAACCACTTTTCACTATAGATATAGGAGTAGGATAATGTTGAAGCCGAGAACTCCACTTGGAAAGACCCAATGCATATCGATGGCAATCCATCGTGTAATGACTAATATCTACAGATACAACACTCTTTATTACTAGAATAATACTAAGGGGCTTGAAATAACTAAAATGATTATTCTTGCTCAAAGAAACAATCCTATAACCTCTACTGGTATGACCCATCACCTGGCTAAAAGAAGTCGTTATACCTAAAGGTCCACCACCTGATCACGACAAAGTAACCTGATCCACCTACCATGATAACCACAGGAACCTCCATTCAAAAAATCTCTACCTTAGAAGGCGTGTTGTTATGACCTGAGACTACCTCCTAGTCGTAACATGGTGCTTGGAACAACACGTGATCCCATGCTAACACATGAATTGGTATACTACTTGAGCAATTAACTCTATATATAAAATAACTAAATTGTTATGCAGAAACATAATCATGACAAAATCTTGGAAAAATTGTAATAGTGATACAAGTTATAATATGATAATAATTAAAAAGAGAACTAAAATTATATGACTGACTCTGACTGACATCTATAAAGCCTCTACTATATTTACTATAGATTGTGGGACATATACTGCTAATTAATAAAAATGATTAATAAGGTTAAGTACATGAGCAATATCTGACTTATGTCCCCAAAATAGGAGAACTCATCACCTACTGGCTGAAAATTGCAACTGTCTGATCATGATGTGTGGACTACAACTAGTACCTACATTATGAAACAATGTAGCCACAAAGACGTATATGTGGATCAGTACCTCTAGAATGTACTGAGTAAGCGGGGGTGAATGCATTAAGTAAAACTAATTATATATATGAAATCTGAAAGCATGCATGCTAAGTGTAGGTAGACTCACCAGCAGGCTAGAATAAACTTAAAGCTAATATGATCTTAAAAGCATTAGAAACAACATAGTCTGGTAAGCTGGTGAATCACTACACTTAGTTTCTTAAGACTTTTCTTTTATAATATAAGTAGAACCAAAGCT
The DNA here is from genome assembly GCF_002878395.1 of Capsicum annuum. Taxonomy (NCBI): domain Eukaryota; kingdom Viridiplantae; phylum Streptophyta; class Magnoliopsida; order Solanales; family Solanaceae; genus Capsicum; species Capsicum annuum. The sequence goes on along the minus strand of NC_061122.1, from coordinate 94,295,928 downwards.
GGGATACAGTAAAACATGAATACGTGAATGTTCTAAAACAAACATATATGTACTAAACTTATCTGATTAACTAAATAATAGATGCCTAGGTGACAGAATGAGTGAAATCTAAGAGAAAAGGATAACTAGCGTATACATACTAAGTAACTGACATATGAATACACACTACTAGGCAACATGATATACCTGAGCAGAAATGCATGTTAACTATAAAATCTGAGAATACCAGACCAAGCAATTGCATATTTCAAAAATAATTTGTAAACTGAAAGACTGAAATATGATAACTGAATAACTAAAGATCTGTATGATTTGGTTAAACAAACTTGAACTGAAACTACACTGAATACTATACTGAGACTATGGGAGGTATCATCTAACAGACATGCCCCAATCTGAGCTAATCACGTCCAACCTATAACCCCAGTTTGAAGAGTGTCAGTACCATGCCACGATTACTAACACTGACTGTGTGGATCGACTAAAGTGATGTCCTGAAGGACTAAAGAGGCACCCTCTACTGGAAGGTGCTCAGGTGAGATATGTGTCAACCCTCAACTGGCAGGTTAACATCTCAAACCTATGATGGTTACGTAGTTCTGGAAAATATAGATTACTTATAAGAGTCAATCCCTCAACTGGTAGGTGAGGCCCTAACCCTGGGTTTGCTCGGTGCTAAATCCTACTCCTAACTGAAAGAAACCAAAATACTAACTATTGTATGCACTTTATAACTAATAACTATTAGTCTCTGGTTATGGTATTCTTAAAGTAACAGTGCATATGGATTCTGAGGTAATTATTAACGTATATATGGATACTAGAACTTAAACTGGACTGAGTTTTACTGAACACGATACTAACTGTATGAGAAGGCTTATAGTGTATGTGAAACCATTCTGATAATACTGAAAAGTCCATAAATAGCTAAGTAATGGGTGTTCATAACCTTCCAGGACCCAATGGAATAACAATAGAAACACATGAAAGCTTTAAAATTCACAATAGGGAATCATTATTAAAAACCCAACATTTAAACATTTCATCAAACACATGGGAGTCATTGAACATGGGAATATTATATACATGTGAAAACAACATGAGCGCATGACTAAATTCATAAGTTGGGGATTTAACATTAAATCAATGAAATAGGACATGGAAATTTGCAACTCAAAGCATGAATAGATTAATTCACAAGAAAATGCATGTGGACATTAAAAAGTTCATAATTTGATATTATAACATGAAATTCAATTGGATACATCATGGGAATCAAAATTAAGGTATGAGATAACCTAACTTTTCATGAAAACATCCTTAGACATGAATTTAATCAAATCGCTAAGGGAATCATAATTCAATCCAAGACATGGGCACTTCATCAAACATTTAGAAGGCATGGACTTGTATATGGGGATATTCTAAACATAAGCATTCAATTCAACAATATAAAATTTACTTGACTATGACATGGGGAACAAAATCAATATCATGAGGAAGTCAAATCTTGCATGGGATCAAACATGGTCTGAATTTAATTTAAATCACCATAGAAACATTAATTTCAATCTTTCTTGAATATAAAAAATACCATAATGATAGATTTCACTCTTTAATTGAATTAAAAGGGTTTTTAGGATCCATGGGTGAAAGAGGACCTAGGGATCAACTCCCACATACCTAATAGACATGACTTGGTGGAGAAACCTTGCAATTAAAAGCCATGTAGATGATCTTGAATGCTTTCTTGAGATTATTGGATTAGGGAACATAAAATCTTGATTTTTCTTAAAGAGAAGATGATGGAATGGATGAACTTAGAGGTAGTGGTTAGGGTTTCTTATTGAGAGAAAAAGTGGAGAATATGGTCATATAATGCCCTAACTTAAGCCTTAGGTCGTGTTTTTATGAATTGGGTTGAGGTGGAAAAAGACCCAATTACCCCTCTATAATTTAAGCCAACAATTCTTAACTGGAACGCGGATTAAAGTCCCATCGCTATGCGGTCTAATTGTGGTGAGCTATTATTTTTGATGAAAATGATTATGACTTTTCGCTTCAGTATCGGATTAAGGAGAAATAGATATCGTTCGAAAGGTAATTCGGTTATCTATAATTCAGTGGTTCTTGAGCTGAAAAATTCAATGTATATCAAAAGTCATACACATTAAAAGTTTATCCCTGTAGAATCGAATTCCAAACTTTGGACGAATCAATGGCTCTTTGCTCAACTTTTTCTAAGATATTCTTATGAACATTCTTCACCTCGTAAGCACTTCACGCACTTGGATAAATATCTTGACATATGCATTCAATTATAAATCAAGAACTGGACGAAAACACCTCCAGCACAATGTCGTGATGTGCTTATCACTATACCCACCACGACACACCACTATCACGATGAGTTTCTAGAATCGAAATCCAAACAAGACCCAATCTGGTTTCAAAAAATTCAAAACTTATTAGTGACATACTTCTTATACCCCTGAACATCAATTAACTCAAAAACCAACATATCGGGGGTCGTAAAGACCACGTTAAAAATCCTCAAAGTTAAGAGGCCTTAAAATGACTACGTCCCTAACTCTTAGTGCAAATTTCAAGCCTTAAGCCTCTGATTAGTAAGGGTATTACAATATCTCCCCTTGGGAATATTCATCCTCGAAAGAGACTTGTAATACTAAGAATACTAGAAAACTAATATCATATACTGAATATGCAAAATCGGAAATATGATTACATAACTGAGTTGAAACATGGTATATGAACTAAATATCATGAACTGAACTGATTCCTTGAATACACGCAATGACACGAGAATAGTTATAAAGCTGAGAAAGAAACGAGAGAGTAAAAAAATAAGTAATCATTACCTCAAGATGGATATGGTTTCATGATAAAAAGATGAGAGGTTTAGTACATGATAAACTGGGGTAATATCTCTCCCTTAGGATATTTCATCACTCGAATGATACTGTCTTGGCTGAAATACTAAGGAAAGATTGAGATGATGTGTGGGATATCTGAATCTGAAACATGGTGCATAATGCATGAACTGAGCTGAATTCATAATATATATGGATGTGAATAAACTATCTCTTTGAATGGAAATATTCATGAGACTTCTGATCGTAAGACTAGGTCGGGAGATGGAAAAACCATGAGAACTTTCCTGTTTGACTGCTAAACTAAATTACTAGCTATAAAGATTGAATTATACTAAAAGCTCACTCTCAACTATACTTTTCCCCTTAAATGCCATGCTTATTTGATTCAACTTATAATTCTTACATGGGCATATATAACTATTCCTGCCAAATTCTGAGTTAAGCTACATACTACCTCTATGTTCAAGCCTAACTCAAAACCTCAAGGTACAAACATAACACTATAATACTAACCTCAAGGTACAAACATAACACTATAATACTAGTCTGAACCATTAAAAGAAGTAACATTTACTCTCTCCCATCTAAACAACCATTCATCATCACTATCTTAATATTAAGAAGAGGTCACTAAAAGGTTACAACATAAGGACCTGGAGCATAAAAGAATAACTTTGACACATAACTGAGGCCTGAGAAATAGAGTATCAACATATGGATAAATCGAAGAGGTCTAAAATGAAGATATACATGACATAATTTGAATTTTTCTGCTCATTAATAGGGTAGCATGAGTACCGAGAACTAAACTTACTATAAAGCATGAGTACATGAGTAATGAGTTACATGACCTATGTTTGGAATTCATAATTTCATGGAATATGATTCTTACTACAGAGTAAACTGGAACTACTCATATTAGGAATTGGAAATATACATGATTCTATGGAAAATGCATGATTATGAGCTATGATCAATGGGATAACTTGTAAGGTATGAGTAGATATTGTGATGCTGAAAAACATTGCACTAAGATAAAAATGGGTTGGGCATCATCCTCACTTACTGTTGTTTTACAACATACTGGCATCACTACTAGAATCTGAGAGCCTGGCTTAGTAACTTGTTCTATCATCTCCCCCTTAGCTTTAAGCTATCATTCTATGTCTGTGGACCCCTTTAATAACTCTAAAATGAACTGCAACTATATTACTCTAAAGTTCAAGATATAACAATATACGTAGATAATTTCACCCTGAAAGACTACACCTAAAAGTATAAAACCCACTGCTAATACTCTCTTCTAAGATACAACTCTTAGGTTTCCATATTCTCACAATCATCATATAATAACTTAAAAAATTAATTAACTTAGAATCTTTGGGAGCATCACCATCTAGAATTTCAACTCTTCTTTCTATTTGGTTAATCTTCAAAGATTCATACTTAGATTCTAACTCTTAACATAGATATCACCAAACCTTCAATAAAGCATACTATCGTCCTTCATAGCCAACTAACATCATATCTAAACCATGAGAATTACCATTATTCCAACATACCAAACATCAACAACATATATTTCGAATCAACAAACTTAAATACGTGCATACACTGTTTCAAGTCAACTGATTTACCTTTCATACAACTAGCCTCATGGATACAAAATCTGCTCAATCCAGATAACACTATCCCAACTTTACTACTACTAAACTTCTAGGTTCATACTTTTAACTCTAGAATATATACTAAAATAGGATTTTGGGGAGGGATCTGAGAGCACACTAACTGCAGCTCAATGTATGATTTTCATGAACATGAATGAAAGATTTTAAATTTTAGAACATAAGGACATTGATGGGATACTTTCTTAGCCAACATGCAATCCAGTAAGTGTCTGTGGGGACTACCTGAGAAAGTTCTATCTGTAGGAATTTTAGCTTCACTATTTCTACTACCTCATAATTAAGGTAGAGATGGTATGAATAGAGTAAGATGAGAATCTATATAAGTTTCTTAAAGAATCTTTCTACAGCATGACTAACACATGAAACAAGGTAAAATTTTCTTAAATGCATTGTAGCCTCTCGAAGAAAAGTATAGACATCTTAGTAATGTTCCACAATACTCTACTAGATACGGCTTCAAAGATACCCTAGGACACTTGAACTCTAGGCTGTGATAGCAAGTTTATCATGACCCGAGACTACCCCTTAGTTGTAACACGGTGCTTTGAACCACAAGTGCTCCTAAGCTAACCCATGAGCTGGCATACATCTTGAGCAACTGATTCAATATATAAAATAACTAAAATTTTGTGCAGAAACATAATCATGACAAAATCTGGGAAGAATTATAATACTAATACAAGTTACAATCTGATGAAACTGAAAAGAAAACTAAAATTACATGACTAACTCTAACTAACATAGATGAAGCCTCTACTATATGTCTATAGGTAGCCGGGACATTCCTCCAACTACCACTGATCAATACAAATGAATAATAAGGTAAAGGACATGAATAATATCTAACTGAAGCACCCAAAATAGAAGAACTCATCACTTACTGGCTGGAAACTACAACTTTCTAATCCTGATGTATAGATTACAACTGGTACCTACATTATGAAACAATGTAGTGACACAGACATATATATGGATCAGTACCTCTAGAATGAGTAAGCGGAGATGCATACAATAAGTAAAACTAATTATATATGAAATCGTAAATCATGCATGCTAAGTATGAGTAGACTCACCAATAGGCTTGAATAAATTGAAAGTTGAAATCATCTAAAAAGCATTAGCAACACCATAGTCTGGTAAGCTGGTAAATCACTACCCTTAGTTTGTTAAGACTTTTATTTATAATATAAGTAGAACCGAAGCTATGATATGGTAAAACATGAATATATGTAGGTTCAAAAACAAATATATATGTACTAAATTGATCTAATTAACTGAATAACAGACACCTTGGTAACCAAATGAGTGAAATCTAAGAGAAAGAGGTAACTAGCATATAATAATGAGTAATTGACATATGAATATGGACTACTACACAACACAAGATACCAGAGCACAAATGCATAAAAATAGTAAAATCTGAGAATGTAAGACCAAGCACAAGCATATTTTTGAAATAATCTATAAACTAAAACACTGAAATCTGATAACTGAATAGTCAAAGATCTGTATGCTTTGGTCAAACAAACGTAAATTAAAAATACACTGAACATTGTACTGAGACTGTGGGAGGTATCATTTAACAGACATGCCGCAATCTGAGCTAATTGGGGTCCAACCTATAACCCCAGTTTGAAGAATATAGGTATCGTACAATGGATACTAACACTGGCTATATGGATCGACTAAAGTGATATCTCGATGGACTAAAGAGTCACCCTCTACTAGAAGGTGCTTGGGTGAGATATGTGTCAACCCTCAACTGGCAGGTTAACATCTAAAACCTATGCTGATTATGTAGTAATGGAACACAGGGATTGCTAGTAAGAGTCATACCCTCAACTAGAAGGTGAGCCTCCATCCCTGGTTTTGCTCGGTGCTAAATCCTACTCCTAACCGAAAGATACAGAAATACTAACTGGTTCCTATAGGCTTGGGTGATGGCATTTTTAAAATACCAGTGTATTTGGTTTTTGAGGTAATTATTGACATATAAACTGATATTATAATAGAAACTAGTCTGAGTTTAACTGAACGTGCTACTAACTGAATGATAACGCTCGTGGTTTATCTTAAAACATTTTGAAGATACTAAAACCTATGTAAACTGCTAAGTAACGAGTGTTCATAACCCTCCAGGACCTAATGGAATAACAATAGGAACACATGAAAGCTTTAAAATCCACAATAGGGAATCATTATTCAATACCCAATATTTAGACATTTCACTGAACACATGGGAGTTATGAACTTAAAAATGGGAATATGGTATACATGTGAAAACAACATGAATGTGGCTAAATTCATATGTTGGGGATTTAATATGAAATCAATGAAATAGGGCATGGAAACTTGCAACTCAAAGTATGAATAGATTAATTCACTTAAAAATTCTTATAGTCATGGAAAAGTTCATAATTTAATAATATAAAATGAAATTCAATTGGATACATCATAGGAATAAAAATATAAAGCGTGAGATAACCTAACTTCTCATGAAACCATCCTTGGACATAAGTTTAGTCAAATTGCTAAGGGAATTATGATTTAACCAAAGACATGGGAAATTCATCAAACATGTAGAAAGCATGGACTTGTACATGGGGATATTCTAAACATGAGCATTCAATCAAACAACATTAAATTTACTTGAGTATGACATGGGAAACAAAATCCATAGCATGAGGAAATCAACTCTTGCATGGGCTGAATTTAATTTAAATTACCATGGTAACATGAATTTCAATCTTTCTTGAACATAGAAAATACCATAATGATAGAAAATCCATTCTTTAATTGAAAGAAAAAGGGTTTTGGGATCCATGGGTGAAAGGGGACCATGATGAACTCCCACATATCTTAATAGACTTGACTTGGCAGAGAAAACCTGACCTTGAAAGCCATGGAGATGATCTTGAAAGCTTTAAGGAGATTCTTGGATTAAGGAACATAAAATCTTGATTTTTCTTTAAGAGAAGATGATGGAATGGATGAACATGGTGGGGGTGATTAGGGTATGTTCTTGAGAGAAAAAGTGGAGAATATGGGCATATAATGACCTAACTGAAGCCTTAGGTTGTGTTTTTACGAATTAGATTGTGGTGGGAAAACATCCAAATTACCCTCCATCACTCAAGCCAAAAATTCATAACTGAAATTCAGATGAAAGGCCTACTGCGATGCGGTCAAATCGCTGCAAGCTACTAGTTTTGACGAAAATGATTATAACTTCTCTCAAGTATCGAATTAAGGAGAAATTGGTATCGTTGGAAAGCCAACTCAATCATATACAATTGGAGGGTCTTGAGCTTAAAATTCCACATGTATCAAAAGTTATACACATTAATATTTGATCCTTGTAGAATCAAATACCAAACTTTGGACGAATCAAAGGCTCTTAGCTCAACTTTGTTCTAAGTGATTCCTGTGAACATTCTTTACCTCATAAGAACTTCACACACTAGGATAAGGATTATGACACATGCATTCAATTATAAATCAAGAACTAGACGAAAACACCTTCAGCGCAATGCGGTGATGTGCTTATCGCTATACGCACCGTGATGTGCCACTATTGCGGTGACGTTCTGGAATCAAAATCCAAACATAATCTAATCCTTTTCCAAAAAATCCAAAACTTATTCAAGACAGGCTTTTTATACCCCTAAACATGAATTACCTCAAAATCCAACATCTTAAGGTCGGGAAGACCAAGTTAAAAATCCTTTAAGTTAAGAGGCCTTAAAATGACTAAGCCCCCAACACTTAGTGTAAATTTAAAGCCTTTTCCTCTTAAGAATGCAACTAAGAGCTGAATCGAGCTAGGATTAGTAAGTGGTATTACATGTGTCCACTAAACTCACCATGACAAAGTACCTTTATTAGTGCGTCAATGAGTAGCATGGGCAATAGACTCAGTCATCTTAGTAAACTAAATAATACTCTAGAAAGAAGCCCCTAAAACTATAATCTGAACTTTAGAAAATACATATGTTCAACTAACCCCTTCACAAACTTTTGAATCCTTTAATATTAGATGGAAATGTTAACGACTGAATATCTAGAAAAAGCGTGTAAATGAGCCTTATACTCAACAATAGACATAGAGCCTGGGTCCACATGATAAAACTGATCATACATCTGATCTCTTAAACTATATAGTACAAATCTCTCTAAAAAAGCCTTTTAAAACTGAGTCCAAGTCATAGCAAGTAAATCCAGAAGTCTAAACTAACATACAACCTCCATCAATCCCTAGCCACATTCACCAATTGATAGGTTGTGCAAACAACTTAATAAGACTAAAGGGATCCAAGATTATGTAACTTCCCCTAGCAATCAACCAAAAACTCATAGGTATCCATGCCAAAAACACCTCTATACTTGGGCGGAGCCAAGCAAATAAATGTTTCGGATCTTTTCTGATCATCTGAACATATAAATATACCTGAAGTAACGAAATAAATAGTATGTCTAGATAGATGATAATCCATATATGGGGTTACCATAGATGAAGGTTGTACCCTTAAACTAGGATGAATATTATCAAATAGCAGCATAGAAAGTAGAGCACCACTTGAAGTTTAAGGAATACCATATGAAGATGCCAGTACAGACAGTGAAACCATACATGAAGTTGGAGGAATAACATCAGTAGATGTCTGAAATAAAGGTGATACCATACACAAAATTGGAGAAAAACCCGATGCACTCAAGGGAATACCATCTAAATGAGTCAATAACCGAATCAATAGACTCTAACATAGGGGAAGTAGTACCCTGTGGAACCTAAGATGGCCCTATATCCCCTGCACAGTCAACCTTGATCTTGAGGGAGACTCCCTAACATTACCTCTGATAGATGCAACTCCTCGTATCCCTCTTCTACCTTAGGGACATACTCGACCCCTGTTTCACCCTCTTATCTTGTCTTTATCCTCGGGTGTTGGCTTAGCATCCCTAACTTCTCAAAATCTAGTCCTCACCATTTAAGCAGAAAAAAGTAGAAAAAAACTTAGAACATTGGGTAAGAACAAACCGAAGGAATTAGAAATTAAAAGAAAGAAGATTTTCCTAAATACACAGTATATCCTCTCAAGGATAGATACAAATATTTACATACTAATTTGTGAGACTCTACTAGAAATCCTGCTCTTAAACTTATGAGACAAGTGAACCTATCTCAAATACCTATTTGTCACGACATAAATATTGGTTATGATGGCACTTATTACTGCACAACCCTGATAAATAAGTGAATTACCCAAAATTATGAAGGAAAAAATATACAATTACAGTAAGAAACATCCAGGGGAGACTTCTAGAACGAAGTCAAGGAAAACACAACCTATAACTAAAATAAGACATGAAAGAAATCCATAAAATCCAAGCCATAAATCTAGTGTCATAGCATAAGAGCATCTAATAAATATTCGAAACTAAAAATACATAGTTTGTCTCTGAAATAGAAGTAAAAGCAACAAATCAACAGTAGCGACTTGGAGGTGACTCTGAAAAGAATAGAGTTGATTGTACCTCAAAATTTCACCAACTCCACCGTACACATCAGCCTCCATGAGTTATACTTGTGCTAGAACCTATACCAAAAATGGCACACTAGGGGTGAGTATCATTGCATGAATTTTTGTATACAACCATAAAGCTCTTAACTGCCAGGTAGGATCCATGGGGGGTTCGCAACCTATATACTATAACTCATATCTCAAGATAACCTTGTAAGAAAATAACCTCGGCCAAGGTTAATTCAAAATATCATAACCAACCTTGTTTGCAAATGACCTAGGCCAAAGGTTTTTCAAAAGTTATTCAGTTTTGTAAAATAGTGTTTCTTAACCAGTAACATGTGAATGTATATGTATGGAATAATGATATAATTCTCTCAATCAACTCAATAAGATGATATTATATCCATCCAACATGAATATTTATAACTAAGCCCAGAAATCAACTCAATATGTCCAAAATTCATGATCATCAAGTCCAATAAGGAACCATCAGAATAAATACGCACGTAAACATCATTTATACAATATTCCCCCTTAACTTGGGTATTTCTATCATATTGAAGGAAACTAATGTTGGCATAAGGCCTATATTAGTATAACAAGCTCCACACAAGCATTATATATAGATTGAAAACATCTTGATGCACAAATATGGCCAAAGATGTCAAATAAAGACCCATAAGAGCAATACACAATATCAAATATCAAAAGTCAAGAACAGTAGAATATAATCCATCACACATACACACAACAGTAATATTAATCTCGAATTCTAAACCTTTCAGTAATTTTCCCCTACCTATAGTATACTTTACTTATATAGTCACTACATAGCTTAATCTAAAAAAAGTTCAGCCTTAACCTACCTTTAAATGATAAAGTTTTGGTCTAAAGTGGTTCAACCAAGAGTCTTCCCCTAACGAACGGCCATAATCTACTACATTATTCAAATATAACATATATGCGTTAAAAGAAGGCTAATGATACCCATATTGCTTATATTCAGGTTGGTTCCAAAATGAGTATGAAAATAAAAAGGGAAAAATGGATCATTATTTTAAAAACAAATTCTCCAAGGTTATACGAGTCTACAATTAAAAATAGGTTACAAACGAGGTCTCAATCAAGAAAAATCCTTCTTAAACTTTATCCGTAACACCGTAATTTTATTTTGAAAGGAGTTTTTGATGATATCATCTATAAGAAATAGTGGGAACAAGGTTTTGAAGCTTACCCAAGCTAAATATGGTGAAGAAATCCATAGGATTCACCTAAATAAAAAGCTAAAAGTCCAATAATTGAGGGAAAATGTGAAAATGAACCTTATATACTGGTCAGTAAAAAGTACATCGCTATTGCGGCCCCCACCTCACAATTACGATGGTCAAAGATTGACCGGCCAAATTATTGGCCTTCATATTTGTGAATCAGACTCGACCCGTTCCAGACCCATTAAACCTTAGTGGTTGAGATGCCCACTTCACGATTGAGATGAGGAAAAACTTCCTTCATCACATTCGTGGCTAGAGCCTGTGTTTGCAAAGGATTATCTAGTTTGCAGTAGATATTAGAATTGTTTGCAGATTTTACTATGATTCTGATACTGTGAATGAACCCTTGGAATTCATTTGGGATCCGACAAAAATAAACTAATGCTACTAGGTTGTTTTTGATGTTTCAGCCATAATGGCAACATCAAATTATCAAAAAGTTTTTTCTCACAAAATTAAACCTCAAACTCTATTTCTACTATTTTTGAATTAATTATCGAAATCAGATACTAAAGCTCCAAATCTGAGTCAACCCACAACTAGCCCAAATTCAACATTCTGAATTTGCTAGCACATTCTGGTTTGCCAGCCAATACTCAAAACAACAAATATTGATTGAAGTCAACTATATTGCTTCTCAAGCATCTAAAAATCACAAACTCACATAATGTGTTCCCGATCACATTGAAAATCGTTCCAACTAATCTCAAACCTCAAAATCAATATGTAAAATCTACAGAAAAGAGTAGATCAGTCAAAATACAAAGAAATGAAAAATTCATAAATTTAGGCCATTATAATTTATGGCGAAGGTCATCATCACAGAAGCGCTCACAATTTGAATTGCATTGAAATCACTCAAAAAATGGATGAGCAAAGGTTTAACTGTTATCAGATACAAATAATGTAGTGGATATGATTCAAAAGAAGAGTGTAGTTTCATGGAAGATAGAATCCATTTGAGAAAATATTTGGAAGCTTATGAGTTTGTTCGAAGAGGTTCAAATTACACATATTCCTAAATATTGGAATATGGCAACGCACAGCCCAATTGTCTAACTATTAGAAAAGTTTGTTTGGGATTCCTATTTTTGGGATTCCTATTTTCCTAGTTGGATTGCAAAGATGTGCCTGCATTTTTTAACCTCTTAAAATAATTTTTTAATTAATCAAGTAACGTTTTTAGTTGGAAAGAAAATAATGCACATCATCTCAATTGAAACATGCATCAGGATTGAAAATTTATTGATGCTGATTCGATTAATTAAAGGAGGTGACATGGTTTAAATGTTTATGTTATTTATGTAATGAGAACTTGAGAACACGCTCCAAAACTTTTCTGAACTTATAACAAATAGGATCTACATGTGAACCTGATGCTCAATTGAAACAATCCATAATTGAGGTGCCTAAATAAAATTTACTATTTAGTCAAGGGGCTACATATGTATGTAGCCAACAAAAACAAATGAAGGAAGTACACACTTCTAAAACAAATTCCTGGTATTCCAATATTCCATAGTAATGGTAGTTTCGGAGGAGTAGCATAAGCATCCCGTAATATCATTTACGTTAAACTACAAAAATGTGTACAAAGAGTAAAATAATGCAGCATCATTTTGCCTGAACTTTGCAATTCGGAAGCTAAAATCAAATACACAGGACTTCAACTATGTTGTAATAAACTTCAACTAATATAAATAGTAGACAACGAGATAGCCCAACAGAGAATTCCTTCAACATTCCCACCCTATTTATCTAGATTAATTTCCACTAGCAATATCAATGGTATCCAGAAGGTACCTAATAAACATCAATAAAAATACATGTTTTCAAACCAGTCAGTAATAATAGAGTAGAAAAAGAATGCTCTCTTGGCTAAAGATGAATGATGCACATGCACACAATTTCTTTTATAATAATCATGATGGAGATTCATGAAATACTTGTCACCTCACACTAGTAACAGATAAAAATTTTATGTGTTTAGATATGATCACGAGAGAGTACTTTCCTAGAACCCTAGTGTAACTTATCTAAATTAGAACCTACTTATGGGAAACATAGAATACTTTTTTCATAACAGAGGTTTCCAGGCATGTTCGCATGTAAGCTCGACTATTGCACTTGATACCTTGAAAACTTCTCTTATAGTAAGTGGAAACCATGTTCCAATCACCATAAAAACTTTTAACTAAGCTCAAATTTGAACTTTCAAAATAGAGGGAAGATCATTTCAAAGAGTGAGAAATAGATTTTTCATATGTTGATTTACTTCATTGAAGCCCCTTTTATACTGTTCTATTGCCACAATGGTTGTGAGATTTACCTCTGATAACTCATTCTCAAACCGCCTATACTAACTCTTTAACAAATTATTTGATAGTGAATTACCCACTAAAAAACTTAGGCTAACTAAATCTTAGTCAACAGATCTTTAACATTTCCTCTCAATCTAGAGGAAGGGTGAGAATATATTTAACACACAAAGCTTGAGCATGAGTAGATTGTGTTGAACACTACCAAGCCCTTTTACAAGCAAATCAGCGAGCTGATACTTTGTCCCAACGTAAGCAATTTCTACTACTCCTTGGTTGACCTTCTCTCTCATAAAGTGAATCTATGTTAATGTGCTTTGTTCTTTCATAAAAAATAGTATTGAAAGCAGAAATTTTTTCTTTTCTATCACATTGCAGTGTCACTAGTATGGTTACCTATGTGTATAGATCCTTCAATAACAACTAGATTATCTTTTACACTGCTCCAGCCATACTTCTGTATTCTACCTCAACTAAGCTCCTGCTCAGTGTATGTTGTTTCATTAACTTCCATGAAATCAAAGAATCACCTAGCTTTTTAACATACACTGTAACTGATTTGCTTGTGTTAGGATATGCTGCCTAATCTGACTCACTATAGGTTATTAGTTTTGTGCTTGGATTACTGATAACTAGATCCCTTATGATCTTTTTAGGTATCTAACAAGCCTCAATGTTGTCTCCCAGTAAGATATCTTTGGTTGATAGATAAATTGACTCAGTACTTGAACTACAAAGCTAATGTCAGTCCTACTCATAGTAAAGTACAAGAATCTACCAATAGGCCTTTTGATAGGCTGTGATTCTTTATAGAATGGATCATCAGTTTTTCTTCATATTCATAATAAGACACAGTTGTGTTTCACATTCACCTCTCATGATGTGTCTCTGTTGGTTTCTATCCACTAAGTCTTCCATCGAAAATCAACTCAAGATCATACTTCTTTTGAATGAGTATAATACCCGATATAAATTTGAGCGCTTCAATCCCTAAAAAATATGTGAGTTCACCTAGGCCTTTCATTTTGAAATTTTTGGGTAGTGAATCTTTGACCTCCTCTAGTAGATAATAGGCATTGGGATAGTGACACGTAGTTTTTTCTCCTTTGGATGTCGCATAGTCTTCAAGCGATATTGGTGACGTCGTCACTCTTGAAGAGGTTCTCCTAGTCTCTTCATATTTAACATGTGGATTGATCATACATACCTCCTAATTAATTAGGACTATCATCTATTTTAACTCCATCTGCTGCACTTGGACTCTCTATGGGTGAACAGGTTCTTTATTAGGAATAAAAGTATTTGTAATCTTCTAGGGGTTATCAGACTATACAGAAGCAATGTCCTCATAAGGAAAAACATGTGTCACTAGATCATTAGATAAGAAGTCTGGAGATAGTGGCAGAAATAGTTCTTTATTTTTAATTGGATCTTTTTGAAATGAGAAAAAATTCTCTTGAAAGATTACATCTCTACTCACAATGAAACATAAAAATTTGAGATCATATAACTTCTATCTTTTCTATGTTTCTTAATATTCCATCATGAATGTTCTTTTGGCCCTTAACACAAGCTTTCCTCCCTTTTGTAGTATAGAAGCAAAGGCTAAATAACTAAACACCATGAGGTGTTATAAGAGGATTCTTCCTATTGAACAAGTCATTCGGGGCTTCCTTTATGATAGAATAGGAAACCTAGTAATAAGATATACTGTAGTTTTAACACATTCACTCCATAATCTAATAGGAACAGAACTCTACAACCTCAAAGTTCTTAGTATCTAAGATATTCCTATGCTTCCTTTCCATAACCCCATTCTGCTGAGGTATGTAAGTACAACCACTTTGATTCACAATACCATAAGTAGAGAATAAGTCTTTGCATATACAATTAAAAAAATTATGTGCCATTGTAAGTTAAAAAAATTACAAGAAAAATTTCGGTCTTATACAGATCGAACATATCCATATCTATTTATTGTATCTACTATAATAATAAAATATTGTTTCTTATCATGAGTTCGTGTACTGTATGGTCCCCAAACATCTACATGAACAAGTTAAAAAATGTTATGAGAATTGCTTGCATGAACAGGAAACCTCATTCTAGTCTGTTTAGCTACAGGACATACGTTATAGCAATACTGAGTAGTAATATCTAGAGATCCTCCATTTGAGATGGTATCTACTCCATAGCCCTCAATGATAGATGGTCCAACCTCATATGTCACATTTTAGTGTGACTCCTTTCCTTAATATTTGCATTAATAGTGTGCTTGATCTCTTCTTTTAACAAGTAAAGACCATCAGATGCTTTACCAATTTTGGTCACACTATGCCATATAGCCCCAACAATAAACAAAAGTTAAGGGAAAACCTAATATTGCATGAAAGGTCCTTGGTCAGTTCAAACACTCATAGTAGTAGATTGAATTTGAAGTCAGGTACATGTAGGACATTCATGGCATGTTGATCTACTAATATTGTAGAATTTCCAGTGAGTGCTATTTTTGACTTAAATCTATATGACCACTGTAATGCACTGTTTGTTTAATCTCTTAAAAATCTCAAATAATTTAACAACTCCTTGCAGGATGTTATATGATTTGTTGATCCTGAATTAATAATCCATTCACATAGAATTACTCTAGACAGTAATGAAAAATTACATGTCAAGTTAAACTTACATCACTTCCTATGGAATTTTGTGATACATTTAGTAGTTGAGCCTACTTCTCCTCAGTGAAGTGATGCTCATGATTCATTCCCTGGCAGTGTTGTTGACATGAGGCTTAAATTCACTAGACACGGCCTGAGTTGAGCCCCCAAAATCTCCATGGTTATTATATACTCTTGACCATGGTGAATTAAGTTGCCTTTTGCTTTTGAAATCTCCAGGGTACCTTATGCTCCTATAGATATTCTCCTTCAAATGGCCCTTGTAACAACAATGCTCACAGGTCACAGTAAGATTCTTTCCTTTATTGTTTTTTCCCTCTACCAATCATCATAACTAAGTGTTGTCTTCTTATATTGAGCACACTAAGCTGTCTCTGGCTTTCCTCATGTATCATAGTGGCATATGCCTGATTGATGCTAGGAACTTTAGCTTTGAGATAAATATCACTCCTCACATGATAGAAGGTCTGAAGAGGAGCCTTAGAGTAACTGGTAAAGTTACTGCCATGTTAACAGGAGGTCACAGGTTCAATCCTTAAAAACGACCTTTGGTAGAAGAGGTGAGGCTGTGTTTAATACACCCAGTTGTGGGGCTCTTTCTCAGAACGTGTGCATAGCAGCAACTTTAGTTCACCAGGCTGTACTTTTCTACATGAAAGAAGGTCTCATTTTGTCCCATTAGAAATATCATCCACCTATGTTGTACATGTTTCATCAATGAGTATTATTGCTCATAGTCACAATGAAAAAATGGTACTAACACACCAAGTTCATCCCAAATACCTCACAACTTTGTGTAGTTATCAGTAACTAAATCTGTTACCTACTTTAAATTTGTTACTTCTACCAGCAACTGGTAGATCCTAGTGAGATTTATTTTATCAAGCCTTTCCTTAAATCATCCCAAACAGGTCTACCATTAGAAACATAGACTACAGTTGTAATCAACATTGTCAAAACTGTGTTACTAATCTAAGACAGGACTATACCAGTGTATCTCTCCCATTAATTTGTTATTCTTCTCGATAAAAACTTTTCAGACAAGTTCTATCCACAAACCCAATTTGTTCTGAACAACCAGAGCTAATTTTATGGATTTACTCTGTGAGCATAGTTATCTCTCCCTGTCAATTTGATCCTTGTAAGAGCTACTCTTTGTGAATCTGATGGTTACATGTATAGCAGATAGTTGCATTGTCGTATTGTTGTTGTCAATTATCTTATTGGTATTCTTTCAATTGAACCTTGATTGAAATCACGAAATATATTTAACAATCAATTGGTTCCAGATGTCGTTGCTTTGATACCATTAATATTTTTTTTTAAATATCCCACATCAGAAAAAGAATGGGTAATTGGTGTCCTTATATGAACTTGGGCAATCATGATCCCCTCATGATCTAGGTTTTGAGGTTCAGTCAGGTCAAGATCCATTCTTTATCATGGTGTCAGAATCAGGACCATCCTAATTTTTTGTTCACCGATATTGGGCCTCCATGTTATATTGTCCATGCTCTAGTTAACGAGGCCTAGGAGTGCGGATGATTGTTAAGTATCCCATATCGTAAAAGAGATAGGTAATTGGTCTCCTTATATGGTCTTGGAAAATCCTACCTACATGAGCTAGATTTTGAGGTTGAGTTAGGCCCAAGATCTATTCTTTATTACTTCTGTCACAATGAGAGGAACCCAGGATTCAATCACCATGAAAGAGCTTAACTAAGCTCGAATCTAAAATTTCTACAGATAGTTGAAGAGCATTTAGAAGAGGGGACAGAAAATTTTTCATGTATTGAGTTACATTGTTACGTCTTGATTTATGTTGTTCTATTCCCACACAGAGACTGTGAATACTACGTTTTTCTATTCCCACACAGAGACAGTGAACACTACCTTTTTCAGCTAATTCCAGCTCATACTCTAATTGCCTCCACTCACTTCTTAACAAATTATTTGATAGTTAATTAACCACTAAATATCTCAAGCTAACTAAATCACAACTAGAATATCTCTATCAAATCTACTACCTGCTAGGTAACTCTAATCAATAAGGCTCAAATATATGGGAAGAAACAGTTATAATGACTTGTCTAAATTATGTATTTTTCTCGAATTTGACTCTTAGCAACTTCTATGTTTGAAGCAATATGTTTTCTAATTAGACACTAAATCAAGACGCATCCAACCAAGTAGCTAATGGAGCACACCATCGTCCATGAAGGAATTATGGTTGAAAGGCCTTTCTTAGTGCAGCTTTTTCCCAAATACTTGAGCGTCAGAAATGGTAGATTTAAACCCTCCTCTTGAGCCACCCTACTAGGGGAAAGACTACTATCTTTGAAAATAATTTAAAGTAGATATTTGTCCCTGATCGAGCAGGTGGTCATGCGATAAAGCCTGGCCTATCTTAGGGTGATTCATGCTAGTCATTATTTGGTTTAAGTGGGTTCTCCTGCTTCAGCAAACGTACAATGTAGACCTCATTTGGCTGACCCTCTTTTTCTCATTCCAGTTGGGTTGACCTAGAAGTACAGTCCAAATGAATGGAATCACTAGAGAATCATCTTTTCCGAAGTGTGATCCACGAAGAAGGAGGACAATACTTAATGTCAACCTTTACAAAAGACTATGATCTCTTTCTTAGAAATAAAACTGCATAAATTCTTTTTTTATCCAAATTTCTCGCTCCTTCCAGGCCCTTCCAACCTCTCTTTCTAGGAAGATTTATTCGACCTCTAGATCCTATCGCTGATAGAACCCTAATGCAATTATTAGGCGTCAGTGAATTCACCATTTAGTGATGGGGCAAGAAGGCTAAAAGAAAAAGAAAGGTGCAAAGGGCACTCCTTAAATCACTGTATAGTTGAAGATGGAGATGAAGGAAGATAGAAGGAATAGTATAATTAGTAGGCCCCTCTTATTCAATGATAATCCAAGATACAATGCCTCATCTCAGACTTCTTACTGGGGCAATACTCTAACACATAATTTCGACTATTAGAATGTACATATTTTTTCGCAAAACAATGTGGAGTGAAGGGGAGGGAGGATCTACTTGGAATTAGTTGTCAGTGAATCCCATTATGACATAAGTAGAATTTCCCATGACCTAGTGATCAATTCATTTTATTTAATATAGGTAGGGAGGAGAGGAAAGCCACTCGAAGGTAAGGAAAGGAAGGGAAAGATAATAAATATGCACTGGCCTATTGACTAATTGAAATATGAACTATAAAAAAGAAGAGGGAATTAATTCATTTCATCAATTGAAATGAGGTATCAAACCAAGGGACAGGGAAAAATAGAGAATGTTTCTAGGTTATACAATTATAGTTGACATAATTGCATGAAACATGGATTCATTTATAAAGATGAAGACAATTTCTTGGACTCTAGAAGAGCAACTCCTTATTAAATTTTCAAGGCAGGTGTACTTTAAATAGTATAAAGAACACTTCCAGCACAAATTGAGGTCTATGATAACCAACTATGATTCAAATATTTAAATGTTTTGTATTGTGAGATTAATGCATACTACCCACAACAGTTGATATACTACATAGCCATCACAGACCTTATTGAAAGTCACAAAATAAAGTTGCACCGCGAAACTTTTTGGGTCGAATTAACATAATTTGAGGCGCGGCTCTAATGCGAATCATACTTGAGCCTTACACATTTGACCAATCCAAATTACCTGTAATGTTCCCATCACTCCTAAAATTACCACCATTGACATGGCTTACTTCCAAATCAAAATTGGTACTAACCTCCTCCTTAGTACTTCATGCACCTACACTTAATCAAAAACAACAAAAATGATTAGAAAGATGGGTTTCCTCCCACCAAGTGCCGTAATTTCGATCGTGGATCGACTCTTCTTTTTGAATTTTGTTTAACATGATACAGTGAAAATAAAATCATGGGTTGCCTCCTATGTAGCGCCTGATTTAACGTCGCGGCACGACTCGATTATCTTGACTGCTCAGTCTTCATCAAGATACATCGATGATACCATTTGTACCTTATTTGTTGGATCAAGAAATGCTTTATTCTTAGTCCAACCACTTTGAAGTCACTCACATCCTTGCTTGTAACTTCATCCAAACCAGCTATGGTCTCTACAAAAGACATATCCTTAACTGGTACATCTCGCTTATCTTCATAGAATACATCAACAATCGAGAAAACACTCATCTCCTTTTGTTGTTTCATAGACCGACATACTTCAAAGCTAACTTCTTTCTCATTGAGCCTAAATTTCAGCTCATTCAGCTCCATGTCAGCTAACACCCTTCTAGCTGCTAAGAATGGCCTACCCAAAATTATGGGTACTTCAAAGTCCACTTCGCAATTAGGAATTACAACATTGGCAGGAAATATAAAATCAGCAACTTTTACAAGTACATCATGTAGAATCCCAATCGGCCTTTTTACTGATCTATCCGCCATTAGAAGCCGCATATTAGTGGGCGTAGGATCTCCCAAACCTAATTTCTTGAAAACCGTCAATGGCATAAGATTCATACTTGCCCTAATATCACAAAGGGCCTTTTCAAACTTTAGCAATCCAATCGTACATGGAACAGTAAATGCTCCCAGATTAGCTTTCTTCTGGATAATAGATCTTGTTGCAATAACACTACAATGATGAATATTGTCTACCATTTCATAGCTCACAGTCCTTTTATTTGTCAACAGATCTTTCATAAACTTAGCATATCCGGGCATCTATTTAGTGCTTCAACTAAGAGTGTATTCAATGTCAACTGCTTCAACATATCCATGAATTTGCTAAACTTGCCATCATCTTCTTTCTTCTTTAATTGTTATGGAAATGGAGGTGGCGGCCTTGGAAATTCAGTTGGAGCAACTTTTACCTCCTTTCTTATGCCTTGCGCCACATCACTAATATGCTTCGGCTCAGTTGGTTGTTCAACTTCTGTACTCTTGTTTTTCAAACCTCCCAACTCCACAGGCACCACTGGAGATTCATCAACCATCTCCCAATCTATTTCAACCTCATCAATATAAGAGAAAGCTCCCAAACCTAGACTATATAACATCTTACCGCTCCTAGTGGTAATGGACATACACGATCCATCAGTCCTCAGATTCTGAACTGTATCACTTCGTAGATTTCCATTCTTTCTTTGGTTGAATATTGCAGATAATTGGCTCATCTGCTACTCAAATTTTTTAATAGCAACTAAGTGCGAATTTACAAGTTGACTTATGGAAGATATGTCACTCTTTATTGTAGTCACCCTAGAATTTACCACCTCAACTCCCTTTAATACTTTCTCTATCATGTCCTCCATAGATATTTTGCCTGAACTGGTGGCAGCATTATCACGGCTTCCAGGAGGTACATACAGTCCACCTTTGTCACTTTTATTCTTCCAATATCCTTGATGGTTCCAACCTTGGTTTCCTTGGCCACCACCTCGAAAACCCATCTGATTTTTCAAGTAATTGGCTTCTTCCTCGGGTTCGAAGTCAGCCCTTCCCTGTGATGCTATAGCTTTAACCTTCTCTGTCTTTCTTGATAATAAATGCTTAGTAAGAACGTCTATCTGTGTTTTCATGTGAGCCATATCCTGGTCATACTCTTCTTCTCTTCGCCTCTGTTCTGCAGTCATGCCAATAGATACAATAGAGCTTGCTACCTCAGAATCCCTGGTATGTCAAGCTCTACTCTACTTTGTCATATGATCTAACATATTGTATGCCTTAAGAAAATTAAGGTCCATGAATGACCCACCCACAGTATTATCTACCAATGGCTTAGTCACCGAATTCAAAGCCCTATATAATATCTCCATTAAGTGGACATTGGTCATCTGATGATTTGGACACCGCATCAGCTTCTTCTTGAACCTCTCCTAAGTTTTGTGGAGAGCTTCAGTAGGAAGCTGTCTGAAATTGCTTATCTCATCTCTCAATTATGCTCTCTTGGATGACGAAAAGAATCTTTCTAGGAAAGCGTCTTTCAGTTTTCTCTAATTGGTAATAGAGTCGAGAGTTAGCTCGTTTAACCATAGATTTGCCTCTCCAGATAGAGACAATAGAAATAAACGCAGCCAGATCACATTCTGTGTAACCCCTGGATTGTCAAACGATTTGCATATTGAGATAAAATTAATCAGATACATATTCGAATCATCATCTGCAAGTCCACCAAATAACCTTTTGAGTTACAGTAGTTGGATCATAGTTCTAGTAATATTAAACTTGGATCCGGGTGCCAAGGGTGGAGAAATAATAGCCTCTGTGGAACCAGCAGCATCCAACTCATCATTAAAATCCTCAAAAGCAACTTGCACAGCTTGACATTCGGGTCTTATCCTAGCGTGATGATCTCTGTTGAAATTCCTATTCACTGGTGTAGCCACATCATCTGCATGCCTTAGATTTAATAACTCATCATCACCCAGGTCCTTATCATCAGGATTTGGTACCCGACCTAGGTTATCAGCATTCTGTTGATTTACTTGCGCAGCTGCCAATAAAGCTAATCTAGTCTACTCCTGTTGAGCAGCTATTCTTTTAGGGTTTTGTTGCGCATCCATTCTGCCAATGAGATGTGGTTCGGGATTTATAGGTAATAATGGGTGGCCCAATCTCCACATATTTGGCATGCAATACACTCAACCTGATCAAAATAAAAACAACAAACAAAAAGTAAAATTTTGGAAATCTTTGACCAAAATGTCGACTAACAAACACAACTTAATCGACAATCGTATTCCTCGGCAATGGCGCCAAAATTTGATACGCCCAAATTATACCGCTCTTACGAGAGAGTAAGCAGTCATTGTTAAATATATAACCCAACCAGGTTGGGTGTCGAAGCCTACAGGGAATACTGTGTTACTAAGTATTGTAGTTGTTACTGGACTGTTGGTCAGAGGTTCCTGAATGGGGGGGTTTGGTTTAAATTTGAAATGATAGGTATAATATAACAATGAAACAATATATGTATTACTATTTGATCACAGAGAATGACAAGTTAGGGTTAGGTCCACCTTGTATCTTTTACTTCTCGATTAACTATGAGTACTAAGGATTTATACATGCATACACTTATAGAGAGATATATTCCAATTCTAAATCTAAGTGTTTCTCAACCATCAAGGATTTATTCACCTTAGTTCTCTCGAATCCAAAGTTTACAACCAATCATACGAACTCTCCAAGTAGTTAATCCTGCTAAGGCATTAACGTGTAAAATTGATATTGGAAACCCTATTTTCTTGTCTCTACTCTCTTTTCCAAATAGTAACTTTTCTATCAAATAAGTTATTTCTGTAATGGTACATTCCCTATGTTTACAACCACGAGAACTCAATCATAACGAAGAGAGTAATGATATAAGTGAATTAACACATCATAAATTCAAAAACCCATAGTAATAGAGAGTAGACTACAAGGTTTCCATAACCCCAACAAATAAACTTAGCTACTCATAAATAAAATGGAAATCACAATAGAAATATTAATCATACCAAAACTTAGAACGATCTTGGTGGAGAAGATGAGTAGCGAAAATAAGAGAGAAAAATGTTTCTGCCTCTTTCACCTCAAGCTAAGCTGCTTTTCTTTTATTTTCAAAATAATACAGAATAATGAATCCCTAAAAATTCAGCCATAAGGCTTTTAATAACATCCTTTTCTAATAAATTTCTACTGCATCCTGAACTATTTAAACATATTGAGTTTGCTAGAGAAAAAGTTCCCATGTATCACATTCGGTCCAAAAGCTGCTTTTCTTTTATGTGAAGTTTCCTTTGCTATCCACAGGTCCACAAAGTGTCGTAATCTTCCTCATTAGTAACTGAAAAGCATGCTATTCACATAGGTCAGCCCACTTAACTAAAAATAGACAAAGTGCAAGAATTATGTATTTTATCCTTAAAACTTATCTAAAATATGGGTAAGTTATGGTGCTTAGACGTATAAATACTCCCAACATCAGTTTCCTTGACTAGCTGTCCAGAATGGGTGTAAAGTTCAATGAAGAAATTCAGGGACTTTGGCTTCTTAATACTCTGCCTGACTCTTGGGAAACTCTTTGAGTTTCTTTGACTAAGCATCAGAAACTGCTCAAAAGAGTCCTCAATTGAATGGCTTAGCAGAGAGGATAAACAAAATACTAGTTGAGAGGGTTAGATATATGCTTTCAAATGCTAAGCTGTCAAATTCCTTTTGGGAAAAAGTACTTAATACAGTTGTTTATGTTATCAATTTATCTCCTACTGTTGCTTTGAATGGTGATGTCTCTAACAAAGTTTGGTCCGGTAAGAATGTTTCTTATAATTGTCTTAGAGTCTTTGGGTGTAAATCTTCTATTCATGTTCCTAAAGATGAAAGGTCAAAGTTGGATGTTAAAATTAGATATTGTATCTTAATTGGCTATGGTCAAGATGAATTTGTCTATCATTTCTATGATCCAATTGAGAAGAAACTTGTTAGAAGCCGCGATGTTGTGTTCTTTGAAGACCAAACAATTAAAGATTTTGACAAAGCTGAGAAGGTTGATTCTCATAGTAGTGAGAGTCTAGTTGATGTTGATCCATTTCCTTTTACTACTGCTCCTGAAGAAAATCTTTATGATAATGAAAATCAAGTTGATAATGAAGATGATAATAATGTTCAGAATGACCAGAAAGAAGTTGTTGATGCTCTAGTGAGAGTTGATATGGTTGATCAGCAACCATTTATTGATACTTCAGAGAGTTCTCTCAAACGATCTACAAGAGAGAGAATACCTTTATCTCATTATTCTCCCGATGAGTTTGTACTCTTGACTGACGGGAAAAAACCTGAGAGTCTTGATGAGGCCATGGAAAGTGAAGAAAAATAAAAGTGGTTTGATGTTATGGAAGATGAAATTAAATCTTTGCAAGATAATCATACCTTTGATTTGGTTAAGCTGCCTAAAGACAGAAAAGCTTTGAAAAATAGGTGGTTTTTTGGTTGAAGCATGAAGATGGTAATCCAATTCCATGGTACAAAGCTAAATTGGTTGTGAAGGGATTTAACCAAAAAAAAGGAGTTGATTTTGATGAGATATTTTCTTCGGTTGTAAAGATGTCATTCATTCATGTGGTTCTAGGCTTAACTGCTAGGCTAGATTTAGAGTTTGAGAAAATGGATGTGAAAACTGCTTTTCTCCATGGTGACTTAGATGAAGAAATTTATATGGAGAAACCCAAAGGTTTTGAAGTCAAGGGAAAAGAGAATTATGTTTTCAAATTGAAGAAGATCTTGTATGGTTTGAAACAAGTTCCTAGGCAGTGGTATAGGAAGTTTGGTTCCTTTATGAGTCAGTAGGGCTTTAAGAAGACTACTTCAGACTATTGTGTTTTTGGGAAAAAATTCTCTGATGGTGACTTTATTATTGTGTTGCTTTATGTTGATGACATGCTTGTTGTTGGTCATAATGCTTGCAGGATTCTAAAGTTGAAGCAAGAGTTGAGTAAGTATTTTTCTATAAAAGACTTAGGACCAGCAAAATAGATTCTTGGCGTGCAGATTGTCCGTGACAGAAAGACCAAGAAGTTGTGTTTATCACAAGAGAAGCACATTCAGAAAGTACTTCAAAGGTTTAACATGGACAAGGCTAAGGTTGTTAGTACACCTTTAGTTATGCACTTCAAGTTGAGCAAGAAAGAGTTTCCTTCTAGTGATGATGAGAAGGAAGATATAAACAAAGTTCCTTATGCTTCAACTGTTAGTAGTTTGATGTATGCAATGGTTTGCACAATAGCCGATATTGCTCATGTTGTTGGTGTTGTTAGTCATTTTCTTTCTAATCCAGGAAGAGAATATTGGAATGTTGTGAAGTGGATTATGAGATATCTTTATGGCACTTCTACTCTGAGTTTGTGTTTTGGTACAGGGAAGCCTAGTCTTTGTGGTTTTACTGATTCAAATATTGCTGGTGATATTGATACTTGTAAGTCTACTTCGGGGTATTTGGTTACTTTTGCAGGAGGAGCTATGTCTTGGAAATCTAGGTTGTAAAAATGTGTTGCTCTATCTACTACAGAAGCTGAGCTTATTGCTGCCGTTAAAGTTTGTGAAGAATTGCTTTGGATGAAGAGATTCTTGGGGGAACTTGGTTGTCCTCAAGAAAGGTATGTGCTTTATTGTGACAGTCAAAGTGTCATACATCTTGGCAAGAATTCTACATTTCATGGTCGGTCTAAACACATTGATGTAAGATACCATTGGATTCGGGATGTGTTGGATTCTAAGTTGCTTGAACTTGAGAAGATTCATACGGATGATAATGGTTATGACATGATGAATAAAGATTTGCCAAGAGGGAAGTTTGAAGATTGTTGCATGATCGCCGGGATGGCGGTCTCCTCCACATAGTCGGGAGAGGGAGAATTGTTGGGTCATTGGCCTTTGTCCCTTCCTATGAGGATAAATGAAGCCCAATTTGGACCAACTTACTTTTTACCATAGTCCCATTAATATGGGGCGTATGTATTGATATTTTTAGGTCTTATTCATTATCACAAAAAGAGAGTTTTCAGCATCCAAAGAGAGAAAAATAAAGCTGATTTTCGCACCTAAATTTCAGCCACAGCTGTGAACTTCAAATTATGATTCCCGCTTCGTTTCTTGTCCGATTGAGCTGATTTTTGAAATTCTTTTCCTCTCATCTCAATATTTGATTAAGAACTGACGGATCTTGATTTGTTTCCTGTAGCTCCTATTCTTCATTCCCAAACTATAGCTGCGTATTTTGTACTTTCACTCTTTTATTTCTGTACTGTTTGGTGCTGTGGATTATGTATTTTTTCTTGTTGTTTGGATCTTTTTTGGTGGATATTTTGGAGGAAAATATTGTAAATCTTTGGTGATTATATTGGAGATTTTGATCCCGTGATTTTTTACTCTTCACACTGAAGGGTTTTCCACGTAAATCTTGTGTCTCGTGTGATTGCCTTTATTCTTGTCTTGTTTCATTTGGTTGAGTTGTTTGCTGTATATACTCTATTTTGCTTGGTTTTATTTTTCTCCTCTTGGTTCAAGTTGAATGGGAAAGTTTATTCCGCTGCTACCCTGTCGGTCTCTTTGATTGTGTGCCCGTCTTTCCTAACAACCTTTCCTACTCAGTTGTATACCATATATGTAGCAAACAGAGTAAAATGCAGGAGATTAGAAGTGAAGATGGTTGTCTAGTAACTGTATGGCTGTCTAGTAACTATTCATATTACTTCAACCCTTCTAGTAACTATTCATATTTCTTCAACCATCTCCTTAAAGCACTGTATGTTTAAATCATACATCCAAGCTAACTCGAATCACATATTTAGAAGTCATTTTTCCCGATACACAAGAAGAAATTGATTTGTTCAAGAGCAATTATTCTGTAGTAAAACTCTGAGAAAGTAGCACTGGCTTTCAATATTATTGTTTATGGAGAGTTTTTCATTCCCATTAAACTTAGTCATCTATAGTAGCATTTGATAGACTTGCTTTCTGATAAGTTCAAATATGAACTTGGTTCGGACAAAGGGAATTGGTGAGCCAAAAATTATTGTATGATTTCTTTGAATCATTGGAAATACATTCTTTTAATCATCTTCAGAAGATAATAAGGGAATAATTTAAATTTTTTTTCCATTCCATCAAGTTGGGTGATACCCCAGGAAAGTGAATTTGATTGTTTTAATCATTTCTTAAGAGATACTAAGGGGCTGATTGGTTACAAGATAAGACTAGAGTTATTATGTATTAAACTAGGTATAACTTATATAATGTTTGGTAGGTGGATAAAATAAGTTATTCATGTATAAAATTAATCCCATGTTTGGGTTTCAGTTTAAAAATCTGCATAACTAATGAAAGTATTAGAGTAGGAACATGAATAGTAAATAGAATTCTACATAGAAAAGGACAACAATATAGGGTCCTGGTCGGAAAAAGATTGTAATGTAGTGTTCTAGTGGGAAAAGGATTATATTTTATTAGTCTCCTAGTTTGGAAGGGATTAATGTAGTGTCTATAAATAGGGTCTTAATTTAATAGTATAGATACATAATTCAATAATATTTTTCTCGTATATTTCTCACATGTTATAAGAATGTTGGCGAGAAACTCAGCCCAACAAGTAACCATGCATCAATTTCTGGCGACTGTTGGATTTGGTTTGTATCATTGTCTAATTTCATCAATGTTGTGCGAAATTTTTCCAATTTGATAGAAATTTCTTTTTTCCAGCAGGGTTGGGATGACCCATATCAATTTTTTTCTCACTACTTTTCAGTAGTCAAACCCATTTTTTAGCGGTTCAGTACTATTTCTGCAAATGATCATCATTTATTTCTATTTAATCCTATGATTAAGTCTGAACCCTTAATAAGGAAATTAAATAATCAAACATCACAGACCAAAGGGAATCGATGAAGGTAGGTCATTTTGGAAGATCTTGACCAAGGTGTAATTATTGGAATAGGCTTGGACACACTTGTGAGTATGCAATTGTTGCTAAGTGTAGTTATTGGAATAGACTTAGACACACTCGTGAAATATGTTGTTCTTTACATGGTCGACAACCTAAAAATGCTCATGCTGCTTGGTCTAACACCACATGCAATCAATGGGTTTATTTATCTTAAGAGGAATATAATGTGTATATTTAGTACCGAGAAGTACAAAGATATATCTACCAGTAGCTTCAATTGCATAATAACCTACCTTAGGATCATAGGTTGTGTATGACTCCAATGCTTTTTATTATATTTTTTGTGATAAATCATATTTGTAAATTATTGTTTATTCACAATCTCTTTCGGTTGTCACTTTAGTCTTCAGCTAATTGTAACCAAACTAGAGCAAAAAGAGTTGTACAAGCTAATGCTCTATCCTCTGTCACTTTAAATTTTGTTCTTTATGTCCCATGTTGTTCTTTTAAACTTGCATTGGCTAGTTGTATGACTCGTACAATAAATTGTGACATACTTTTTCTTGAGGACTCATTTGTCATATATTGCATTAGTTCGGGACAAACAATTGGGGTAGGATATGAATAACAAGGCCTTAACTACCTTACCTTTATGAGTTCCTCCATAGATTTTTCAACTACAACTCTTATAAATATAATTAATAAACGTTTAGAACTTCCTAGTTTTTTAAAGGTATAAAAAATGACACCTTCTTTGTCTAGTCTATCCATATTGGATTTTGAGTCATGTCATCTTGGAAAACACAATCACATTAACTTTTAACGAGTGTTGAGAGTCATGCAGAGTCTATTATTACCTTAGTTCACTCCAATATTTGGGGTCCTATGAGTGTCAGTTCAGCCTTAGGGTTTCCTTATTTTGTTAGGATGATTATTAAAGATGTACTTGGATTTTCTTAATGAATGATAGTTATGAATTGTTTCCTATATTCAAGAGTTATTATGTTGAAATACAAAATCAATTTTGTGTCTCATTCATATGTTTCTTAGTCATAATGCCTTAAAATATATGTCCTCTCAATTTCAACAATTTATGACTCATCAAGGAATTTGTTAGAATATGAGATGGAATAGGAATAGCATAAGGAATCCTACATGGAAAAGGGTTATAAATGTCGTGTCCTAGTTGAAAAAGGATTAGAATGTAATATATATATATATATATAGGGTATCAATATAATAATGTTCTTTCAACCATTTAAATAATATTCTTTTATTATATTTCTCACATGTTATTAAATTCGCTACAATCTTGGTAGAGAATCAAAGAGCTTCCATTGTCGGTGGGCGACTATAACCCATATATGTTGCCCATATGGCCAAATAATCATGTTAAGAAATGTTGGGTCATCATGGATCTTTTCAATGACTATTATATCATATCTAATTTGCACAGAATCACGCATCTCTCCAAACTACTTCCTAAATTTAATTAACGTAGTACCATGCATCTTTTCAAACTACTTTCTCATATCTGAGGTAAATGGCATTGTGCGTCCCTTTGGTGACTCCTCAGATCAGATATGCATAGGGTCAGTGTTTCCAATAGCAAAAGGTGACAAATCTCTGCCTTGCCACGCAGTGAGGCGAGCTATAAGGCAATCGCCTTTTGAAAGTGTGGCAAGAATTACTACCAAAAAATTAAAATATTCAATTAAAAAAATTAAAATATTTAATTACAAATATAAAGAATAAATATCTTAATAGAAATAATATATTAGAAATTATTTCAAGTAAAAAAAACTAAAAATAGATAGTAGATACTAAAAGACTAGGACTTGAATGACTCAAGACTCAATTGTCGATAAAAATTATAAATCACTAATCTTTTGTTGGTCCTTGAGAACCATAACTCTATCTAATGCCTTTTTGTTGGCTAAGATGCAGACACCATTGAAATTGTTGTTAATTATTAGACAGTTATGATATTAATTAGTATATCATATAATTTATAAGCAAGCAGAAACAATAAGTATTATGTGTCTCTGTGTGAAAACAAATTGGGAAGCTGTAAAATAAATTAAAGAAAGAAGTGAATTGATTTGAAGAAGAAATCATAGGAGAAATCAAATGAAGGAAGTAGAAAAATAAAAAAAACATATTTACATACCAGCCACCGGAGTCGTGACTCGCTGCCCGTCGGAGTCGTGAGTTGTGCAGTCACACTTCAGTTAGCCATTCTAGCCTCGCAATGGTAGCAGTCAAAGAAAATGTGAAAAAGAGCCCTAAAATTATGTTTTATCCTTAAATCCCTAATTTATAAAGAAAAAACAAAAGGTGTTGCCTTTCTCACCTTGTCTCGCCTCATTGCCTTTCTTGCCTTAGCATTGCCTTTCAAAGATAACATCACCACAAAGACTGATAGCATCGTTGCCTCACCTCATCTTGCCATTTTCCATTGCTGACATGCACTCACCATTAATAACACCATTAATAACATTGCACAGGATTGTGGCCCTATTCTAACCCTATCCATATAATTTCTCTTTGTTAGTAGGGTCATGCCATCATTCTGACCTTAACAATACAATTTCTCTTTTTCAATAGGGTCATCTCGACCCTACCTATATAATTTCTCTTTTTCAGTAGGGCCATCTTGACCCTACCTATATAATTTCTCTTTTTTAGTAGGGTTGTACCGTCATTTCCACCCTACCTATATAATATATCTTGCTCAATAGGGTCGTCCCATTATTTTGACCCTACCTATAAATTTTTTACTAGATTATGACAACTTTTCAACTATCAAATCTAATAAGGACCAGTTTTTTAACAACTTTCTTGTTCAAGATCTACTCATCTCTTGATTATTAGATGACCCATATATTTTATACCAATTTATGGAAATTTCCCAAAGATCCGAGGCTACTACTGGGCGTCGCCCATTACCTAAACAAAAAGACGTGAAGTAAAGACCTATTTTTATTATATGTTATTTCGAGTCCCTTTTAACAAAATAAGGTATAGAACCCCATGCTAATTCTTTTAACACCCTGTTACCTTGAACAATATATTGGTTTGACTCCCTTCAACCCAGACCGACATTCAGACAACATTTACTATTTGTTTTACTTTTTCAGTTTGATCCTTTTCAACTGAGGTCTCCTAAGCATCCAGAGAAGTCC
Source organism: Capsicum annuum (assembly GCF_002878395.1). Taxonomy (NCBI): domain Eukaryota; kingdom Viridiplantae; phylum Streptophyta; class Magnoliopsida; order Solanales; family Solanaceae; genus Capsicum; species Capsicum annuum. Next base: position 94,263,942 of record NC_061122.1, on the reverse strand, counting down.
TTACCAGCTTTCATACAGATATCATAACCAAGTCCCTTACTAATCCTTATATTACTTACATCCATAACAAAACTGGTACATATACATTGTATGCACCACTTTGTGGGGGGTGGGTTAGAATATAAGTAGGAATAGCAATAGCAATAGAATATTACTTGTAAAAGATTATACTATAGTTTCCTATTTGGAAAATGATTAGAATGTAGTATCTATAATTAGGGTCTCAATGTAATAATGTTGTTACAATAATTTCAATAATATTCATCTCTTATATTTCTCATAGAATTATTCATCATTACTTCTTGTCTATACACCCCTCAATAGAATGGAGTAGCAAAGAGAAAGAATAGGCACCTCATCGAGACTGCTCACACTCTTTTCATTTAATCCATATTTCACTGTATTTTGGGGAAATGGAGCTCTCTTATCTTGCTATTTAATTATTCAAATGCCCTCATTTTCCATTCAAAATCAAATTCCTTTTTTAATATTTTTTTCTTCATTCACCTCAGTACTCTTTTCCCCTTTGTTTCTTTGGGAGTACATGTTTTGCTCATAATTTCACCCAAGGAAAAGATAACTAAACCCCTTGTGCTCTAACACATATGTCTTTCCTCATTATTCTTGAGCATAAAAGGGGTATCATTTCTACTCACATGATCTTCATTGGTATCCTATATCAATTGATGTTGCATTCTTTTAGTCTTAGGATTAGTTTGCATCTTATTTTTATCCTAATAATCCTAACATATCTAAGGTCTTGTCTATATCAACTTTTGAGAACCCTATAGTTACTTCTAATCTCCATCCACAATGCCACCAGTCTTACTTGCACCAACTATTCAGGAATCTATAATATCTTCAAAAACTCCATTCGTAGTACCATAATTCCTAATTTATCATCATCGTCCACATATAACATCAAGGAAAAATGATCTTTGTCCTACACCTGACCCTACACCTACTACAGACTTGTCTCCTCTTTATCAACTGATTACACTTTAAAAAGGTATACAGTCTACTAGTAATACTAATATCCATATACCCTTTTAAGTTATCATCATTTATCATCACACTATTATGACTTTGAATAAACATTATCCTCTGTATCTGTCTTTAACTCTACAAAATAATCAATTCGTTATGTAGGAGGGCAACAAGCTATAATTGATTAGATGTCTGCATAACATGCAAGTGGTACTTGGGAGCTTATTCCTCTCTATTCAGTTAAATCAACAAGTGGTTGTTCTTGGATTTATGAAGTGAAGGTTTGTATTGGTGGCCAAATTGATAAACTTATGGCTCATTTTGTTGCCAAATGATATACTCAGATATTTAGGCTTGATTAGTGATATTTTATTTCCCATACCTAAAAGAATATTTTTTTATCTTTTTATTTGTATGTTGTAGTTTGACACTAGCCTCATTATATGTTAGATATTAACAATGCTTTTCTCGATGGTAACCCTTAGGAGAAAGTTTATATGGAGCAACCACATGGTTTTGTTGCTCGAGAGATCCTGATCTAATATACATTGCCTCGGTCACTTTATAGTAAAAAATAGTCTCCTCGAGGAAGGTTTGGAAAGTTTAGTATATTAATTTAGAAGTTTGGCATGACTCATAGTGAAGCAGATGACTAAGTATTTTATCAACATTCCACTCCAAAACTATGCACTTATTTGATGGTTTACATATATTCTATAAAGTTGTTTACAATCAACTATTATGGTCGGACTCTTTCTTGAACCCTACACATAGTGGGAGTTCTAGTGTACTAGGCTGCCCTTTATTATTTGGTGGTTTATGTTGACGAAATTTTTACTACTGACAATTTGAAGCAATATTTCTTTCAGCATTTATAGAGTAAAGAACTCAACAAACCTAAGTATTTCTAGGTATTGAGGCTGCTAAGTCCATATCAAGTATTGTTATTCTAAATGCAAGTATGTGTTAGACATTCTTGAGGAGATAAGAAAGATGGTATGTAGATCCATTAACACTATAGACTTGACATTTCCTAACCTGTGAGTATTGTAAGTCAGTTTATAGATTCTCCATGTCATTGGGATGCAGTTATTCACATTTCATATTATATTAAATCTGGTAAAGGAATACTTTTCGAGGATCAAGGTCATGAGCATATCGTTGTATGAACAACTGTTTATTGGGAAGGATCACCTTTGGATAGAAGTTATACCTCTGGATATTGTGTTTTAGAAGGTAGTAATTTGGTGTCCTAGAAGAGTATGAAATAAAGTATGACTGCTCGATCTAGGGTAGAAGCAGAATATCGATCAATGGTTGTAGCAACTTGTGAGCTAGTTTAGATCAAATAGTTGTTGAGAGAACTAAAATTTGGATAAATCGGTTAGATGAAACTTGTGTGTGATAACCAAGCGGCCCTTCATACAGTATCAAATCTAGTGTTTCATGAATGGACTAAGTACATTGAGATTGATTGTGACTTTGTCTAAGAAAAGAGACTCACATGAGATATTGTTACTAAATTTGTGAAGTCAAGTGATCATCTTGAAAATATCTTCACCAAGTCCCTCACTAATCCTTTTACTAATTATATTTGTAACAAGCTATACATATGACTTGTATGCATCATCTTGAGATGGAGCATTAGAATTTGAATAGGAACAGAAATAGTAAATAGAATCCTATTTGTTTATTTATTTTTTTAGTAAAAATTTATGTTTGATCAACTTTGACGTTTAAATTCTTATTTAATTTTTATTCTTTCTATTTCTTCTTCTCAACTAACATGTCAACTATTGGACGTAAGTAATAATTTTGAATCCAATAGCAATAGCAAGAGTTGAAACATATTGGTTATCTCTTGGGTTTGTGGTCAGAGCTGTATTGTGTTGTTCCAAATAGATTATTTTTCTATTGCAGCAGATAATCAGTCTGTTGCAACCGATAACTAGTCTGTTGTAATAGATAACTTGTCTTTTGCAGCAGATTGTCTATCTGTTCAATTTATGTTATGGGCACTATAGAATCATAAACATGAATCCAATATATGAGTCTTCCATTGCAACAGATTAATCATATGCCACAATAGATGAGTGATCTATTTAAATTATGGGCTCTTATGTTGGATTCATGATCGTGTTCTATCTATTGTTGAAAAAGTAGTAATAGCTGTGTACCCGAATGACGAATTCATCAAAATATAATAGTTTTACATACCAAAGTCACCTATAAAGTAATGCCAAAGTAGAAAGTGATGTACGAAATAAAATTTCACCTAAAAATTGGTCAAGTAGTAGCAGTAGCAGTAAAAACAACAACAATGGTCGACAATAAAAAGATAAAATGATAATGAACTAGAAGCTAATGATAATAAAGTAGAAGATGATGAATAAAGCAGAAACAATAATGAACAACAAAAATCTCGAAGAGAGAAAATAGCAATGGATGAGAAGAGAGAGAAACATGCCTTTTTACCTCCGTTTCCTGTTATATTATTTAACATTTGGATCCAAGTGTAAATTTAAAAACTTATGAGCTATTTTCAAATTTCTCCAAATTTCTTAATCTATAATAAATTAATTGTCATCTCCACTTAATTATTATGACTTCAATCACCTACACCTCATTTTGAAATTCTTTTGTCACATTTAACTAAATGCCCCATGGATGTATGTATATATATTCTAATCTTCTTATGCAAAAATATTTCTTATATTTTATATCAAATCTGAAGTGAGTTGCATTCTATTATATTTAAAATTTTTATTTACCATCCATTTATATATGGGAAGGTTGTAATCCTTCGTCTCTCTTATTTTTCACGATCGTCCATATCTTTTTTGTGATTCAATGACATTTTGGTACAAGTAACTTAATGGTATCTACTTTTAGTGTCTAACAACATATAAGATATAGATACATTGAGTAGAAGACTCAAAAGGAAGAAGTATCAATCACAAGTAAAAGATATTTCTCAAGACTGTTCGAAAGAAAATAAATCAATAATGGGCGCAAAGATATCTTGTATAATTTTTCAAATAAAGCTATATCAAATCAACTCTTTCATCAAAGAAAAGAAGATTTCTCCATATATAAAGAAACCTTAATTAATGATAAAATATCACGGTTCAAAATAAATGAAGGGACCATATTTATGGTCTACCCTTTTCCTTAGAAGTACGATATTTTACATCTCATATTTAAGAATCAAATTTCTCGAGTTGCCTTTTGTTATGCTCCTGAGATGGAAGGGCCAAACAAGGGGCTGTATGAACACCTACTATACAAATGACCTGTTTTAAGAGGTTGAGTCATTATTCTTGAGACAATTAAAGGAGTGGTGCATAAGTAGCATGGGCCAACTGGGAATTCTAATGTAGTGGACACTAAAATCATAATTACACACAATAACTTTACATTGTCTACAAAGTCTTTAATAAAAGTAGTTGTTATACAACTGTAGATGGGTGGGACAAGACCCCACATACCCATGTTATAACTATAATATGACTAAGAATACTAGACATCTGTTAGCTCTTAGTGGAGGAAGTGCTCACCGACTACTTTTTTAAATATGAAAGAATGCATATTATTGAAGTCTATTAACTAGTACACCTGATTTTGCATACATAAAGATACAACACCCTTAAACATAGGACGTCAGTACATATACAACATGTACTGGTACGTAAAATAGACAAAATCATAGGTAGACATATAAGGATACTTACGAAACCAAATAACAAAATAAGCAACTGTAGACAACTAAATACTAGAAACTCCTATGTAAAACTATAACTTATGTGTGTATAATGGACAAATCCTTAATATAAAATTATAGCCTATGTATTTGAATTATTAACATATTATACAATGTCTTATGAGTTATTCATTATTTTGAAGTGCTAGTAATTTTCTAGGTGATGTCCTATGCCTATTTTTTTAAAAAATAATCATATCATGACCAACCAAAGATGATTTGTGTCAAGTGTAAGGGATATGTTGCTCAAATACCCACTGTTATAATTTTGTACGTGTAACTATAATCGATGTCTTATATAGGTTACACCCCCATGGGATCAGTATGAGGATCTACTCGTGATTCATATGTTTATGTCGGCTTGAGTCAGGAAAAATAGTGCATACTATTTCAACTGATTCCAAATGGAAATGATGCCACAAGGATGGGTATGCCACAATATTCAACTCACTATAATGGTCTGATCTTAATCTTGTGCACAAATATACATTACGCATATGTGCCAAGTAAAACCTAATACCTTCTCTCAATATTGGAAAACTTTTATCATGTAATGCCTTATAGGCCTATACAAGTAAATTATAATAATTGTTATTCAACCACTAAAGTAGTACTATCCATATACAACTAAATTATTTAATGATATTCATTTATTTAAACGATGGTCCTTAAGTTATACAAAATTGTAATACATTACTATAGGATCAAATTTGCTAATACGACTATGATATGGCCATTTACTCTAATTTATAGCATGCAATAGATATATACCATGGTACTTCTAAGAATTTATAATGAATTCAAATGTTGTCTTGCATAAATCGAGATACTTAATTTTACAAGAGAAATATGAATATTATGACTTGAACAAATAGATGCAGGAAGTGTGAAAACAAGAAATTTTTAATAGAATGAACGTATAGATATTGCGGTTGTGTTTGGCTTGTAGTCATGTGTTAGATATATATAAAGTAAAGGCTTCGTTTACATATTCAAGTAGGCTATGTTGACTTTTTTAGAAGAAACAAGTGGCAATAGGTTGTTCCTAAACAGTGGAAGAGGTTTTAGCTTTATCTACCTTAGGTGCTTCTCTAGCTAGCGATAATATCACCAGTCTTAGACAACTCAATATATGAAATTTGAATCTTTACCCATCTAACTATGAGCTTTCACCCTCTAAGGCGAGAAAGTAATCTAACATCACTAACTACATATACAATACATATATATTATTTATTCCAGTACTCTTTACTTATGCCTTAAGTTAGTCAAGTTTCATAACAATTATTCAGAGTGAATCGTTTAATCTTAGCAACTTACATAATCCAATACCAAATCTGCCAAATTGGTAGGAATTTTGAAAATTTCTCTTTTATTAGAATTTCAAATTTTTTCCATTTTCAAGAACCTAACTGACCAAACCCACTTCAAGAGCTAGTACAAAGATTTAAATTAAATATCCCCAAAAAATTACCCATAATGATATTCAAATATAGTAGAAATAATTTACCATTTGGAATTCAATCCCAACTCAAGATTTCTGAAATGAATTCTTGAAAATTCTTTAGAATTGTCACATAAATATTTTAATGGATGATCCTCAAGGTTCGGGGTGTATTCCCTACCTTTAAAACTCCTAGATATCCATCAAACGTTTTCTTAATAGCTTTTAATTGAAGAAGGAGGACAAAAGCGAGGCACTAGTAGCAACTAGTGTTCTGTACGTTTTACTCGCAAAAATATTTCGCCTCTTCTTATTTTTCCCAAAATAACACTTGAACATAAATTTATCCAAGGTAGTAGTGTTGTATGTTCCTTTTCTATATTTTTTTTTAAAAGACACACAAATATATAATGAACTAATTATAAGGATCACTTAATAATATGTCCTCCAACTAGATGCAAACATATGAATATGTATGCACTACAATTATTGTAATAATTCTTCTTGGGATTTTTAGTTTTTATTGTGTTTTTACCATTCTCTTCTCCATGATTGGTATATTTTATTATAAATTATAGGGTAGGTTGGCATAGTCTCCAAAGTATTTGGGAGTGATTTGAGTTAGTTTGAGCTTTTGAAAAGCCTGTAAAGTGCTTAGTTTGACTTTTATCAATATTTTATGATACATCCATCGGATAGTGATTCTATCAGTTCCACTAGAACCAGAGTGTCGATTTTGAGTTAATAGCCTGGTTGGTTTGGGTTTTAAACTTTTATATTTAGTTTTGACCTCTTAGGTGAAAACCTAGTTAAAATATCTTAAAAGGTGTTTTTTTTTATGGGTGAGGGGGAAGGGAATTAACTTTGTTAACAATCTACTTATGTAAATTTAATGATTCCATCAAATTTGGAGCATCAAAATTAGCGTAGTAGCATTATGGATTTATTTTTGTGAATCCTTGAACACATTTCGAGGGTCCGTTCAAAGAATTTTAAATCATTTCCTTTAGTATTTTTATTGATATGTGTGCAACATAAATCCTTTTTCATGTTCATGGGTGCTTGATCACTTTGTAGTGAATTAAAATATTTGTGATGACAAATACGATGGTGGATCCATATTCTCAAAGGATTGTTCTTGTTCCCGATCATAGGGTCATGACTGAATTTGTGAAGGATATTTGGGTCAGGATCCAGGCTATCCTTCATCGCGATTGTGAAATACTGACAACAATCATGAGTATTGAGTTTGATTGATCTTCATATTTGCAAACATTATTTTATACCTTGATAAATTTTAAATCATTTTCTCATTAAAAACCTCACTTTCACCATTTTCATCTTTGAAACCTCGGTTCTTTGCAATTTTAAAGGGTGTTTTGAACAATATTGTTTGGCTATGCTATAAACTCTTATTTTTATCATATTCTATCAATTTCACATTTAAAACAACTTCAAATATTTGATTTCATACTTGGATTTATGGACTTTTATGCAGTAAAGTATAAACTTTGGTTTTCTTTAATTTTAAGTCTATTATTTTAAATTTTCTTTTTGGGTTTTCAGATTTAGAATCAAGTATGAAATTGGTTTTCATTGACTTCAAGTCTAATATTTTAAGTTATTTTCTATTGGGTTTTCAGATTTAAAATCCATTAAGTTTGGAAAATATAATTCTTAAATAAAACAGATTTTACCTTTTTTCTTGTAGGGTTGATTTTCGAATAATTTCTTAGATCCAATATGGAAGTAGCCAATATGAGTATCGTTAGAAACCTTTTAATATAAAAAATATGCTTTTGATAGATTTAATTCATTCAAAAGCCACTTCTAAAAGAAAGTGTTGAAGGGTCGAGACTTGTATTTCAACTTTTGTACGTAGGTTATGACTTAAATTTCTTCATATTGGTCCAGGTAGTTAATCATTCTTGTAAAGCATGCTATAGGTTAAGAATATTATCATGAGAATCATATTTTAAGAGATTATATTATTGTATTGCTCGTGCGTGGGCTTATTTGAGCAATAATATTGACTTGAGATATTATTATTGCGGTGATGCTTGAGTGGTGGCTTAGGTGATTATCTTATTCAACTTGAGAGATAATTGTTATGGTGATACTTGAGTGGGGGTTGATATTTATCTTATTTGAGTATTAATATCCTTCTATTTTTATTGTTATGCCCGAGTGGGGGCTTAATTTGACTATATTAATGTCTTATATGATTATACATTAATGTTGTGTCATGTGATGGCTTATATCATAAATTATTAAGATTATATAGATATTTAAGCTCATTTGTTACAATCATTGACTTTATTTATTATATATATAGTGTATTTTTTGTTGAGCATGCATCCTCATATCATTCATCAATATATATGTAATTGGTACCATAGAGAAACACTAATTTAGAAAGAAAATGAAATACATTATAAAACCCTTCATAAAAGATTTTGCTGACAAGATTGATTGAGATATGATATAGTGAAAGTATATGGGCTGAAAACACACCATGGATCCTGTCTTGAACACATGCTCGGAAGGTTTATACGAGGCCATGCAATGGCTACCATCTGATGGCTTACTTTATCATAATCCCACTTTATTGCACTAAATTGCAAATTGCATCACTTGCAATTCTATTTAAGTGTCTGTTGTTGTATTTTTAGCCTTGTTCTATATATTCGTGTATAGTTATCCCCATATATATATATATATATATATATATATTATATTTATAGAATTCTTAGGAGATACGATTTAAGCCACTGTCAGAATTTCTTTTTGTATGTAAACAGAAGCTTGATCATTGTATGCTTTACTTGTTTTGTTTTTTTCTTTTCTATTCGGCCTATGATAACTACTGAGTACAAATATATCATACTCACTTAAACTTCTGAGTTGTTTCACTGTAGATCCTAGTAAGAGTGCAACCCATGAGAGTTGATTCATACTGTGAGAGTTCATTTAGAATACTAGTGATCTCGCCATTCCAACATCCCTCCCTCTTTAATGTCTTTATTTTAATTTTTTAGAGATAGACTTATGTTTTTTTATACTTTTTGTTAGTATTAGTGCTCTTTACTCATGATACCAAATTCTTCGCTTTTGAGTTGTGTTTTGGTAACATTCAGATATTGTTGTTATTTATATTATGGCTCAAATTTTTATAAAAGTCTAATATTGGGTTTATTCTTTCTTTTTCATATTTTTTAAGATCTATTTGAGGGTTGAGCTTACATACCTAGTATTGGGATAGATAGGTGCCATCATGACCTAGGAATTTGGATCGTGACAAATTGGTATTAGCGTGCAAGGTGCACCAATCTCATGAGTAAAAAGCAAGCTATCTAATAGAGAACTAGAGATTGGTATGTTAATTTTTGTATCTATCTTCGGAAGGCTATGTGACATTTTTAGGAATACCTCTCTAATTTTATTACATATCATCTGTATTGATCATGCCTATTATTTTAATCTTGCATTCCATTTTTGCACACATAGTGAGGACTAGATCTAGAGTTATTAAGGTTGACGAGCCGACACCTGTTGTTGGATGCCCACAAAAAGAAAGGTAGGGGTAAAATATGAGACAATTTTAGAGGTCAGGCATGAGGAGCAGCTCCATCTAGAGAGAAACCTTTCTTGAGCCATATATTGAGCATGATGAGTAGATTTATTAGCTAGAGGATATGGGACTATCTTAGGCCCCTCAAGGTTTCAGGATTACCCTAGAATTATAGGATTTGTTGGTTTTTTATGCCATTTTAATGGTATTCCCTAGACTGGTGTTCTATCAGGGCACAGTAAATGTTTCTCCAACTACACCAGTGTGCAATTGCTAGGGCAGGCTCCTACTTATGGGTTTTAGACTCTTAGGAAATATCCAACTGTTGTCATGGCCCTATATATTAAAGCTTGTTCCGCTTATTTCTCCAATTCCTATTATGTCTGTCAATGTGTAGAAAATATTTGAGAGATTTTTTAGATTATACCCTCCTAAGTTTAGTGGTTCCATTAATGAGAATGATTATGATTTTTTGAATAATTTCTGGGAGAGATTACATAATATCGATTCTTTTGAGTCACATGGAGTTTCTTATTCTACGTTCCAATTGATAGCTATGGCTAGGTAGTGATGAAGGTCTCTTGTCAGTTATAGACCAGTGGGTTCCCTTTAGTTTACTTGGACCTAGGTTTCTTAGGCTTTTTTAGAGTGATTTAATACTTTAGCTTAAGAGACTAGAAGTGGGATGACTTTGATCATTTGGAGCAGGGCTTTATGAGCATTGTTGAGTATGAGAATCCTTTTCATGCTTTGTCCAAATATGTCATTGCTAGTTTCTATGTCGAGTCTTAGAGGATTAGAAAGTTTGTTAAGGGATTGTCTAGTTATTACTTATTAGAAACGTCTTAGTTAGCGGTTTTTGGTGGTTATTTTTAAATTATAATGGACCATGACAAGATGATTTAGACTATTTGATATGGTCCATAAGGTGGAGGTGTTAAGAGGATGCATCGATAGGGTTATTTTAGTGGTCGTGCATCCTAAGGTAGGGATTTCTCAAGTAGAGTTTCTTATCAGTACCATAATATATTAGTTTAGGCAGCTTTGTAGTGTTAATATAGTAGGTTTTTGGGTTGTGAGACTTCTAGTGTTTAGATATTAGGCCATGTAGGTCGAGGATCTTATTCTGCTTCATCGACTTATAGAGGGCATTGGGGTTTGTCTGGGACATCTCAACATAACTCTTTTTGTAGAGGATTTTTTTCGTGTGAGATAAGAATGGTCACATAGCGAAGGACTGTCGACGACGTTCTTGTAATGATTGAAACCAGGGCCGGGTACCTCAAGTCCCATGTGGATCGGAGATCACCCCCAGTACCTAACCGAACCAACCAAAAGACACCTTAAAGTCAGATAAATTTTGAACATATAACAAGATAGTGTGCAATAACCTTAAGAGAATTCAAAAAAAGTCCATAACCAACGACCGACCGATCAAAGAAACAATCGTCTGACAGCGCCTAATATCCACTATTGTCCAAACAAAGGCTTCTCAGCAATGGACCAAAACTAAATATCAATAAATTGTCTGAACATTCCCCCGAATATAGCCAAAACAAATCTACATAGTTTGAGACATAAGAGAACAAACATAAAATGTGGACTTCTGATGTATGGAAGCTCAACACTTCAATGTCAACCCAAGAGCTAATCTCAAATCCTAATCACTGAGCAGGAGGAGTAAAAGTATGACCAATTCCAGCATCGCATGGGGATGTAGAGTTCGAAGACGGTTAGAGGGGTGAACGCTAGCATGTAACTTTGGGAAAAGGATAACATAATGTCAAGATCAACATTTTAAAATCATTAAAAATCAGTGCACATAATCAAGTGCATATACATATATATACTTCATGTGCCGAGATAAGGAACGCAATTTAACATGCACTTAAAACTTTAGCACGAATTATGTATCTCAACCACTATAATATTTGCTCACGGGTTTTATAGGCCCCAACTCTCACCCCCTAGTTGGTCCCTAGTTCATGTAGCCGCACGAATCAGCGAATAATCTCATCTATGCACTGGGGAGTCGAACCCCCAATCATATACTATGGTGACTTAGGAACCCGATCATGTGATGATTCATGGAGGGCTCGAACCTCCCTAATCATAAAATAATAATGAGGGTGACTGGAACCTCCCTAGTCACTTTGACGCCTACATCAGCAAATGCGGTTTATAATATCGTACACTCGGACCTCCACTTTCATGGCTCAGCTACACAACCCTTATTAAAACATAATTAAAACATTTATCACATATTCTCATTCATTGAACCGCATTCCACACTAAGGCATACGTTGTTGGTATCGTCATACAACCTAAACTAGCAAGGTAATAGAAACATGGCAAAATAATTTCCATCAAATTGGGAAAAACAACTCCATTTGTTCATTAATACAAGGTTGGGGAATAACTACTCGCTTTGTTTATTAAATAAGGCCATTGTGTTTCAAATACCTCCTTATATCATGCAATAGTTCAAGATTAGCTCAATTTTATAAATTGCCACATTTCTCATAATTAAAACCAATTTCATATTATGGGGTTGGGGTCATAATAACTTTAAAAGGAACGAGTTTGGGAAAATCACAATTTCCTAGATCATTCACCATACCCATGCACCCACACGTTCAAAACAATAATTAAATCTTGAAAATCATATAAAATACAATGAGAAAAATTATTTAATTCATAAACATACCCCGAACTGTTGTTTCAAAAAAATTATAAACATCTCATGTACAATACTTTAAACTCATTCTTTTAACAAATTAATAATTAGGGAAAAGTAACAAGCCTTAAACAACAAGAAATTTGGAAAGAAATCAACCCTTGAGCCCTTAGATAACCAACTTAAGGAAACCTTTGCTTGAGTTACTTAAGGGAATCGAGAGAGCCTTTTATAGTGTTTGAGGAGTTACTTAGGATTGTTTTTCAGTGTTAATGACGCCCTAAAGGTGATATAAGACGTGGTTTTTAATTTTGGCAACAGGAGAAATGTCTAGAATGTCCTTAATGTTAAAGCTGGAAAAGTGTTGCCCTTGACACTGGGTGAATCAGTGACTCATAGCCTCTCCTTACAACTCGTCACCACGAGTCATAACCAAGATAGTCCCTAGAACACCTCCATCTATTGACCTATAACTCACTGGTACCACTCTTAATGAGACCCTATGACTCATAGGGTCCATCCATAATCAATACAGAACCCAGTTGGGTAAATAGTTGATATCCTATGATTTTCACCTAATGACTCATAACAAGTCCTTATGGCTCATAATGAGCCACTCGTACTCGGAGCAGAACTTAGGCACAAAATTTCTTATTTGGTTACAATTCCCATCCAATGACTCGTTATGAGTATTTACAACTCATATCCCAAAGTCATACCCAAGACATCAACTCAAACACCATTTACTGGACACCTTATGACTAAGGTCACCTGACTCGTTAAGACACGTTACACCTTGTAAAATGAGTTGTTTCCTGGGCAAAAATCTCAGGAGTCAAAAAATTTTTAAGGACCAAAACTCGGGCCATTACATAATTCTCCCGTAGGATCATTCATCCCCGAATATCAAACAAGATAATTATTATGATAATTTGACTTCACATAGCTCTACTGTTACCTTTAACAAAGACAAAAAACAAAGGTGCCAATGAAATCACTCTTTCCTTTAATAAAGTTATAAAACAAAGATGTTAAGAAATACACATACCTTAAGCACGATTATTCGAAATGGGAAACAACAATGGATACTTTGACTTTATGTCCTCCTCAGCTTCCCAAGTAGCTTCTTCAACTGTTTGGTTCCTCCAAAGAACCTTTATCAAAGCCACGTACATGGTCTACAACCTATACACTTGATGATCCAAAATCTCAACTATGATTCCTCGTAGTACAAGGTATATGAAATACCCAACTCTTCAAAAGAAACAACTATCAAATGATTATACATGAATTTTGTCAACATTAAAACATAAAACACCGAATGAATAAGGCTCAAAATGAAAGGAACCTCAAATTCATAAGCAACCCTTCCAAATCTCTTCACAACCAAGTACGGACCGACATAACGAGGATGGAGCTTCTCCTTCTTACCAAACCACATCACTCCCTTCATGGTAGACACCTTTAAAACACCAAATCACTAACACTGAACTCCACTACCCTGCCTTATATCCGCATAGGACTTTTCGTGACTTTGGGTAGCCTTAAGTCTATCCTAAATAACCATTACCTTTTCTATGTCTTGCTGAATCAAATTAGGAAAAAAACAACTTATTTTCACAAACCTTAAACCACCCAATAGGATATCTACACCTCTTGCCATATAAGGCCTCAAATAAAGCCATACCAATGCTTGAGTGATAACTATTATTGTAGGAAAATTCTATGAGAGGTATGTGGTCAACCCAACCACCCTTAAAATTCAAAAACACAGGCCCGAATCATATCTTCCATGACCTGAATTGTCCATTCCCCTTGCCTATCCATCTGCGAATGGAAAGAGATACTATGGGACACCGTCGTCCCTAAACCTCTCTGGAATAACCTGCAAAAGTGATACGAGAATTGAGTACCCCAATCAAATATGGTGGAAGCTGGAGTACCATGCAAATTTATGATCTCCTCAATGAACTACTTGGTATAATCCTCAGAAGATAAATTAGACCTCATTGCCAAAAAGTGAGAAGACTTAGCCATCCCATCCATGATGACACAAATCAAATAGAATTGCTGGCGAGACCACAGAAGACCAATAATAGAATCCATATTGATAATATCCTACTTCTATGCCGGTAGCTCAATCTATTGAGTCAAACCACCGGGCCTCAAGTGCTCTACCTTCACTTGCTGACACACCATGCACTTAGCTAAAAAATTGGCCACATCCCAATTCATATTATTCCTTCAATAAATTTCCTTGAGATCATGCCAAATTTTCATTAAACTAGTATGAATAGTATAACCTTACTCATGAGCTTCTATAACGCACTAAAAATCTTTCTTGAGATATCACACGATACTTAGGACCACAAGTGATCACAAGCTAACCCTTCTATTGGCATACTACTGAGCAACTGATTAAATATGAATGAATGACAGAGTTTATTGAGCAAAAACATAAAGAAATACTGAAATTGGTAGAATACAAAACAGATACCACTTTTACATTTTAATAAAGTCTGAAGAGAGGGAGTAAAATTACAATACTGGCTCTAACTAACATATGTGAAGCCTCTACTATACTGACTATAAATAGCTGGGAAGATACTCCAACTATCTCTAATCAATACATCTGAATAAGAAAAAAACAACTTAAATAAATCCAACTTAAGTTCCTGAAGTAGGAAGACTCATCACCTTGTTGGCTGGAATCTGCAACTGTCTGAGTCTGAATATGCCTACCAGATTTGGAACCTACATACGAAATAATGTAGCATATAGACATATATGTGGATCAGTACTTTGCGGATGTATTGAGTATATGGGGGAGTTTGCATTAAGTCAAGAATATCATTACTCTTTATAAAACTATACATGCTGATATAAATGACTCACATAGCTTGAATAAATCTGATATCTAAATCTCATAGATCATCAATAATGAAACATGTAGCATAAATTGTGAGAGTCATTATACTTAGATCTAATTCTCCTCTTATTGTAAAAGATTGTAAGCAAAAAAGAAGGAATCTTAAAACAATAACTTTCAAAACTTATGGTTTTATATTGGGGAGGATAGGACTTTGGGAACACAAGGAATTGAGAAATTTAGGAGTATAAAAATTTGGAGACTCTAGGAATATGGGAAATCTTAAAATAATAGCTTTCAAAATATATACATTCATCTTAAGGAGAATAGCATACTTATTTTGAAACTTAGGGATTGTAGAACTTTGGGAGTTTCTTCTAACCGACATAAACCATATGAGTAGACATGGAGTCCAATACTTTACCCATGTTGGGGAAAGTTGTTCTAGCCTTTCCATAGAAATAAAACCTTAACTTTATTGATCACTATCTTAACTCACTTGGGGTAAATTATAATCCTACGGTGGCTCGTAGTTCTGGGGCATGAGACCTTAGAATCAATCCCAACTTGGTGCTAAATACTACTATTATACTTAGACTCAGAAATCTTAGAAAATCCACCTTAAAATAACATAAGGGTTATAGTAAAACCAATTATGCTTCTCTTTGATCTAAATCATGAACTAAATGAATAATGCGCATTCCTATCTTAGCTTAAGATCAAAAGTTCAATTTCTTTCTTGAAACTTGATAAAAAATCATCAAGTAGGCTTAAAATCATAATCTTCTTAGAATATCAAGACGAAATCCTAGATCTTAAAGCCCTGTTTCAAACTTATGATAAAACACCAAAAGGTTCAGGCTTGATAATGTAATTATTTATAAATCAACTCAAATCTGTAAATTTCAGTAATAAGCATGAAATTACAAACATACTCATGTAATATCATAGAAAAATGTCATACTCAATATGCTTCTTGAAAATACTTCAATAATATCTAAATAATGAAAACAAGAATCTCAATATCATCTTTAAACTCAATTACAAAAATATGGAAATTCGCACTACATGCGTAAATGTATGAAGATAGTCATAAAATTCAACATTCAATCACTTGTAAACTCATAATCTTCAAATAACGATAATTGGGTATGCACCCTAATTTCAAACAATTAGAAACTTTCTGAAAAATATAATTTTGGGCACAAGGCCAAAAGATTTATCCTTGTTCAAACCCCACATACCTTATTTGGCTTGATTCAATGGTACAAGTTGACTTTTAAAGCCTTGAGAATGTTCTTGGAGGCTTTTCTTGAAGGTTCTTGAATGGTGATGATTTGATTCTTGAGTTTTCTTGAAGAAGGGTTTGAACCTTATTCTTGAGGGTTGATCTTTAAGGGAACCCTAATTTTGATGCTACGGATGAATATGAAGATATGAGTTTTTATTTGATTTAGTTAGGTTTTAAAAGGGTAATCCTTTTAAAAATGGCTTAAAATTGCTAAACGAAGGTCTCCGACAGTTTGGGTGATGAACCGTCGCCTTGGGGATGGACCGACCCTTCAACCCATTGCTTTTTGGTCAAAAACTAGCTTACTGCCTCAGTTGTGATAGTTTGGGCAACGGTCCATCACAGGTGGATGGTCAGTCGGCCTTCCCGTTGTACTTTGGCAGTCTGAATAGCTCACTAAAAAACGGCCATAACATTTTACCCCAATACCAAAATATTGAGAAATTGGTATCATTGGAAAGCTAATTTAATTATATATCTGTTGGCTATTCATGAGATTAGAAAATATTAGTATAATGAAATATATGCTTGTTTGAAGTTGACTATACCAATATCCTTCTCAATAATTCAATCGATAAGGGATGTTTTAATTCGCCTAATAGCTAGGACATATTTGAGGCCTTAATACACATCAAACTTGATCATAAAACGAACAAATCACTAAAATTTATTTGTCATGAGCTTGAATCATGGTTATACTATCGGTTTGGATTCTAGGGGTATTACAATATCTCTCCCTTGGGAATATTCGTCCTCGAATGAGGTTGGCTAACTCAAAAACCTAGGATGTATAGCTGAAATAAATTACTAAACTGATTCTACCTTATTCTAATCCTTTGAGTACTTTTGGGAATTCATGACCTTATAATAAGAATAGCTATATAGCTGAATCTTTGATTAGAAGAGAACCGAATTAAGGAAGACTATCACCTTTGGCAGGATCTGAGTTCGCAAAGAAGAGATGAGAGGTTTATGACATTAAAACTTGGGGTATTACAATACCCCCTCCTTGGGATCATTCATCCCTGAATGATACTAATTTGGTAGAAATACTAGAAAAGATTAAGATGATATATAGGATACTTATGGACTAAACCATGACTTAATGCTCTACCCCAAATAGAGTATTTTTTCTAGACCTTTCTAAGAAATTTATAAGGACATTAGGGAGTAAGGGACTTTGGGCGTGATCTGAACAAGACCTCAGAATAATGAATTACAACATTACTCCAAATATAGCATAGAACATAGACCTATGAATCATAAGTCAGGATAGAAATATTAGGACTCAAGCAATGCAACTTCTCACATTAAAGCTAAGGCACACTTCTAAAATACTCTCTCAACTAAACATTCCCTTTAAACACCATACTCATTGACTCAACTTATAATTATCATATGGCCTTTGACAAATCTATCTACCAAAGTCTAACTGAGCCCAACTCTCTCGTTGTGGTGAAGGCTAACTCGAAATCACATATAAAACCATAACATAACGCTAGTCAGAATAATGAATTCACACATATTTGCACTTTTCACAACTTCTTATCTCCAGAATAATCCTCATTACCACTCCAACATCTACAATCCACCTAGTACTAGACATTCACTAACGCTCAATGCATCCCTCCATATGTATACAAACATGACATTCAAGCCTATCTTCAAAACCCTATATGCACTTCTAAACAAACGCTCATAAAGCATCTTTTCCATATCCTACAAACCTCTATCAAGAACAACTTCCATGTATTATTCTTAACAAGAAATACATAAAATTTCAACTACTCACACATAGCATATAAAACTTTAAATAACCATGACGTGTATCAACAACTTGGCCTTAATCTTGCTTCAAACTTATAGCCTTAGCTAAACTAAGCATACAACAATCGTCCATTAACAAAAAATGCTTACTCTCTTCCATCCAGAAAATTATTCATCATCACTATCTTAACCAGAGGAAAGGTAATAAAAGATTAGAACATGAGGACCTAAAATATGAAGGTTTATTGTGTATAACTTGACACGCAACTGAGGCTTAAGGAATAGAATATTTAACATCATGAACTCATCAAAGAGGTATGATCTGAGGATATGCATGATATAAATCAAAATTTTGCTGCTTATTAAGAGTATTACTTGAGTGCTTAAACTGAACATACTGTAAAGCTTGAGTACATGAGTCACCAGCTGCATGACTTAAATTTGGGGTTCATCACTTATGGAATGTGATTCCAACTGCTGAAAGAATAGGAACTCCTTGTTTTTGGAACTAGGAAGGTACATGATACATGCACTATGATAATAGAACTGAAACATAAGGCATAAGTAGGTATTGGGATAACTGGGAATACTAAAATAAGAATGGGTCGGGCATCATCGTTTCTTACAGGTTTTCTACACTACTCAATAAGAATCTTAAAGTCTTACTTGGTTACTCTTTCTGTCAACTCCCCCTTAGACTTAAACCATCACTCCCAGTCTATAAACCACTTTATAAACTTTAATCTAAAGCACAATCTCTTTATTCTAGAGTCTGGGATAAAATTAATACACATAAAACTAAAATTACCCCAAAGGACTGTATCTTCACGTATAACACCCAATGCTAACACCTCCTTTTAAGATTCAACTATAAGATTTATATAGCCCCATAAGCCATCACATAATGTAATACCCCACAAAATTGCGTGTGAAATTCAGATCATAAAGCTCGACGAAAGATCCCAAGACTTAGAAAAATTTTGCTAACTGTTCAAGATTCAACACTTAGTCTTATTTTAGACCTCCAAACTTTGAGGATTTATTTGGCAAACTTCCCAACATCCGTTTTTTAATTTTCAAGTTGCGTTACGATCGGGAAATCTCGTAGTATATCACAGGAGAGTTTTGGAATTTTTGTAGTAGTTTAAGGAAAAATTTGGGTGCCCAAAATAGAAGCCCCAGGCTATTAGCCTGTGCCGCCTGCTAACTCCAGTGATTGCCCATATTTTTTTCAGCACTTTAGGATCAACTTCAAAAGATGATAACTCCCTGTATATAATCAACTGTGATATTTTATATATATCAATGGAAATATATTTGAGTCCTTTTTCCAATGCAATTGGTTTCATCTAATTTGAACATCGGAGTAAAAAGTTATCATCAATTTACTTCAGCCTATCAGACAGTCAACATAGGGACAGCTACGTCTTTCTCTCTTTCTTTTGGGGTATTATGGTCATCCTCCACCCCTATATATACACCCTAACACCGAATTAAGCCTCATTTTCAAAAAAATATACTCCTTTTCTCTAATTTCTCTCAAGAACAATAAGAGGGGTTTTCAATTGAGGATCCAAATTCATGAATTTTCTCCGTCAATCTTCGTAAAATCAAGAATTAAGGTATGTGTAGTGTTCATTCATGGATTCCTTTCATCCATGGAGCTCAATAATAAAGGTTTAAATTATTTATTGTGAATTCCTTGTTGTGGTATGATTATGTTCATGTTGGTGGTTGTTGTATTGTCTGAAGTTGGGATTTTTATGTATTTTCATGAAGCTTTGTTAGTATGTAAGTTGAAATATATGAAATTAGTTGTTTATGATATCTATATTGTTGGATGTTGATAATCAAGTTGTTGATGTTGAATGATTCCCAAGTTAGAATCTGTATGTGTTATTATGAATCTATGACACCATGTGAGTTGAAAACATGTAAAACTTGGTTGTTCATGATGTAAAATCTTATGGTTTCACCTATGCCAAAATTGTGCATACAAGGTGTTTGATAAAATGCCTAGAATAATAATAATCATGTTTGGATGAATTAAGAGTATAAAGTAATAAGTCCATGCTCTGTGCTTTATGATTCTACATGAATTCCATGTTATTGATGTATTGTGGTGGTGATATGTAGTGAACATGATGTTAAAGTTAAGAAAGTACTTGCATGTTGAATGTATCCCCTCCCACGTATGATACATTGAGAACCATGTGTAGTATTGAATCCCCTACTTATGATATTGTGAATTATGGACTCTATTCATATGAAGAAGTCAGTCATGTGTGTCATTTTCTTTCCATAGAGTCCTGGGGGTACTTGTACCCAAAAAATATAGTTCTGTGCCTAGAGCTATGTCATGTTGTCATGATCCTCAGTCAAGCCATGCTTAGTAGAATTTAGTTAGTCATGTGACTCAGGAAATTTCAGTAATCTCATGAACTCAGTCAGTTACCAGACATTAGCAGTAATTCCATCAATCAATGGGAATTCAGGAAACTCAGTACCAGTCCAGTTCTACTCAGTACTCAGTTTCTTCAGTTCTCTCAGTCAGTCCTCAGATCATAGTAGTATTTCATCAGTTAACAAAACTCATTAAATTTATCTTAGCTCAGCTAAGCATCACTATAAGTCTAGTTAATCAGTTCAGTCAGTCATGCTCATTATCTATTTAGATGGGAGTAAAAGTTAGCACCGAGTAAACCCAAGGATGGGAACACACACTGTCAGATGAGAGTGTGATTCTTAGCAGTCATCCATGCATTCCAGAACTATGTAGCCAGCATAGGTTGAAACATCAACACTGCTATTTTAATGGATGATGAGGTATACATCTGTCGTTCTATTTTGGGGACACTTCTAGATTTGAGGGTCACTCACAACTTGTCTTTACCCGTGGCACGGTATTGAAACCCTTCCAATCATGGCAAGGATTGGACCCCAATTAAGCTACATTAGCATACATGGTGCATGTCAGTTAAATTACTACTTCCCACAGTTTCAATCATTCATTCTCAGTAAAAAAACTCAGGTTGTTCTTCAGAATATCAGGACTGTCAGATATGGTTAACTTAAATATAGTACGAAACTCAGATAGTTCCATCAGATTTAGGGAGGCTATCATATATAGTCACTCGTGTTATCAACTATATCAGCTATCAGAATTCATTTGCCAGTCACATTAGATTTCAGTAAACTTATGCTATAATTACTCAGTGTCATGACTGTCAGATACAGTTAATTAGAACAGTCCTTCATAATCAGGACTTCTAGAAAAAATCATTCATTTATCAGTAATAAAGTATCAGTCTCCTAGTATTTAGTAATACAGTATCAGTTCCTCACTTATTAGTGATTCACAAATCAATATCAATAAATGCAGTCATTTAGTATCTCGGAACCGGTAAACTTATGTTATCAGTATTCAGACTCAGTAGTCAGTATCATCACGAGTTCAGTAGCAGTTAATTATGTATTTATGTGTTCTCATATTCATATTAGTCAGCATTGTTCATGCATACAAACCCTTTGCATTTAGCCTACCTCACTCGTATACTCAATACTCTCAGTTGTACTGATGCATTCGCACTATGGTGCTTTCTTTTATGTTACACCATAGGTTCAGATATATGATTTCCAGAACAGCAGTAGCAGTAGCATCTCAGCTATCAGATTTCTAGCAGTGATTCCTCGTCTCTTGAGGGTATGATCATTACTTATGTTATGGTTTATTTCAGTTCAGTTTTCCTAGTCGGAGTTAGTTGGGGATATGTCCAATCAACTCCCTATTCATATAGTCATGTTACACGCTTTTCAGACTAGTATGTTCAGACTTCAGATAGTATTATAGTTGTTTAGGTATTCTATACCCCACTATCATGTTATGATTATTCCATTTTGAACCTTATGGCCTTACAGTATAACGTATTCCTCATTTATGTTCTATATTATGCAGTATACAGGTATAGATATCAGCCATGAGTTAGTTTATGGTCCCTTGGGTCCATGGGCACCGTGTAGCATTCTGGTTCAACAAATTGGGGCAATACATATAACAACTTAAACACTCACCAACTTAGATTGTAACACTAAACATATATATCTCTAAATCTTTTTAGAACTTCCCTCATACTCTGCTAATATCACATGTTTAACTTACTACATCACCAACCTATAACCCATAAGTTAATTGACAAGAACACCATAACTACACAACCTCATTCATACTTATCAACTCAAGGGTATTACCAACCATACACAGCATGTAAAAAACTTAGAAAGACAATGAAACACTATATTACCTTGAGCATACAGTTGCATATTATACTTGCAACACCATATTTAATGACGATTAACTAAACTCAAACTCCTTCATACATGGTTCAAGCCTATAAGATCACTCCCACATAATTAGTTGCGCTAACCAGGGAATCATTACACCCACCTTGGTAACCATCCACTTTTCAAACTTCATGTCCAGTGTCAAGCATTATTTGACAACTCACCTTACATACAATTCTCCCTCAAAAATTATAAAATATAACATCAAGAAACACTATTCGATTAGAACTTTCGAACAACAATAGTCGATCAAAATCATACGACCTATCTTATCATAATCCATTAACGCATCCTCCTTCTACACCTCATTACTATTTACCTTTTTATACATCTAAATTACTATCATAGCTCTATAAGTTTCAAATAAACATCCTTTTTGCCGCCTCAAAGAAAACCTAAATTAATTCCACTAGACTACCAGATGCTTCAATAATATCCTATACTTTTCAAATACAATAAATACTATCAATAACTCTTCCCGTACTTTAAGTAACAACCATTCACCTTACTAATTGCTCCGTCTCTACCTTCCACTAAACTAAGACACAAAGACTTATCACGTTAACGCATCTCGATAATATGCATAAGCTTACATCTATACTTTCTACCAATCATTATTCCCATATCTTTTTGACACTACTTTCTATACCCATACTTCCAAGTATAATAAGGTTCTACCATTCATAAATCATAACACAGAAGTTCATAATATCCCTCGAATGCACACTGTACTTAATAGTCTAGCTTCATACAATCTCCTCTCATGAGCATTATCTATATTAAAGGGGTCAATGGGCAATCTGAATACATCTCTAATTCCGCATTAATTGAACAACTCATAAGAGTGAGGACAGAAATTTCATCTTGAGGGACTTATGAAACACTAAAGAGCACCTCTCAAACCCTTTGGGTGCATTCTGAAACTTCTTATTAGAAAATCTAAGAACATTATCGGGAGGGGGGGAATTAGAACTTGCCAATCATGTTATCTCAAGAACATTACATAGATAGACAAGTATAAATTAACATTATAGATTCTGAGGAAAAATCAGAAAGCACATCTGACTTGGGCTTAGTGCATACTTTTTTTAAACATGATAAAGCACTTCAATCTTTGAAACTTAAAAGCACTGATGGGATACTTCTAGTCTTCTTATAATCCCATAACTATCAGTGGAGAATTAAGCTTGACTATTTTTGGTACTTTGAAATGAGGCTAAGATGGACTGAATAGAATAGAATGATAAGTTGTTTAAGTTTCTTAGAGAACCTTTCTATAGCATGATCTGAGAATTGAAAGAATGAAGACATTTCCTAAATGCCTTGTATCTTCTCGAAGAAAAGTAAAGACTTCTCCATACTATTTTGGAAAAATCTACTAGACACGCCTTTATAGACACCCTAGGACACTTGAACCTTATGCTCTGATACTAAGTTTGTAACGCCCCAAAAATCTATCCCGAGACATCACACGGTGCTTAGGACCACAAGTGATCCCAAGCTAACCCTTCTAATAGTATACTACTAAGCAACTGATTAAATATGAATTAATGATGGAGATTAGTATGTGAAAACATAGAGAAATGCTGAAATTTGTAAAACACAATACTGATACCACTTTTACATTCTAATAAAGTCTGAAGAAATGGACTAAAATTACAATACTGGCTCTAATTGACATCTATGAAGCCTCTACTATACTGATGATAAAAAGTTGGAAAGCTACTCCAACTAGCGCTAATAAATACATATGAATAAGAAAAGACACAACTTAAATAAATCCAACTGAAGTCCCCGAAGTAGGAGGACTCATCACCTTGCTGGCTGGAATCTACAACTGTCTTAGTCTGAATATGCCTACCATATCTTGCACCTACATTATGAAATAATGTAGCACATAGAAATATATATGGATCAGAACTTTGAGGATGTACGGAGTATATGGGGTGTATGCATTCAGTCAACAAAATTATTACTCTTTATAAAACCATGCATGCTAATATAAATGATTCACATAGCTTGAATAAATTTGAAATCTAAATCTCATAAATTATGAATAATGAAGCATGTAGCATAAATTTCGTGAGTCATTATACTTAGATCTAAAATCTATATTCTCCTCTTATTCTCAAAGCTTGTAAGCAAAAAAAGAAATCTTAAAACAATAACTTTCAAAACTTATGCTTTTATCTCGAGGAGGATAGGACTTTGGGAACACAAGTACTAGGGAATATTAGGACTATAAAACTTTGGAGACTTGGTGACTCTGGGAACATGGGATATCTTAAAACAATAGCTTTCAAAGCATAAACATTCATCTTAAGGAGAATAGAGGACTTTTTTTTAAACTTAGTGATTGTAGAACTTTGGGAGTTTCTTCTAATCGACATAAATCATGTGAGCTGACATGGAGTCCAATGTCTTACCCACGTTAGGGAGAGTTGGTCTACCCTTGCCATCGGAATTGAACCTTAACTTTAGTGATCACTATCTTAACCCACTTGGGGTAAATTATAATCCTACCATGGCTCGTAATTCTAGGGCATGAGACCTTGGAATCAAGCCCAACTCGGTGCTAAATACTTCTTCCATACTTAGGCTCAGAACTCTTAGGAAAACCACCTTAAAATAACATAAGGGTTAGAGTAAAACCAATTGTGCTTCTCTTTGCTTTAGATCATGAACTAAATGAATAATGTGGATTACTACCTTAGCTTAAGATCAAAAGATCAATTTCTTTCTTGAAACTTGGTAAACAATCATCAAAGAGGCTTAAAATCGTAATCTTCTTAAAATATCAAGATTAAATCTTAAGGCTTAAAGCCCATATTTTAAACTTATGTTAAAACACCAAAAGGTTCTTGCTTGATAATGTAATTATTGATAAATCAACTCAAAATCTGGAAATTTCAGCAATAAGCACGAATATATAAACATACTCATGTAATATCATAGCAAAACGTCATACTCAATATGCTTCTTGAAAATACTTCGGCAATATCAAAATAATGAAAACAAGAATCCCTATATCATGTTTAAACTCAACTGTGAGAATCTAGAAATTCTCACTACATGCATAAATGTATGAAAATAGTCATGTAATTCAAAAATCAATCACTTGTAAACTCATAATCTTCAAATAATAATAATTGGGTATGAACCCTAATTTCAAATAATAAGAAACTTGATGAAAAATATAATATTGGGCACAAGGACGAAAGATTTGTCCTTGTTCAAACCCCACATACCTTATTTGGCTTGATTTAATGGAAAAATTTGACTTTTGCCAACTTAAGAATGCTATTGGAGGCTTCTCTTGGAGGTTCTTGAATGGTAATGTTTTGATTCTTGAATTTTCTTGAAAAAGGGTTTCAACCTTAATTTTTAAGGGTAGATCTTGAAAGGAACCCTAATTTTGATGCTATGGATGAATATGAAGTTATGAGCTTTAATTTGATTTAATTAGGTATTAAAAAGGGTGGAAAAGACCCAAAAATCCTTTTAAAAATGGTTTAAAATTGCTTAACGGAGGTCCCGGACGATTTGGGCAATGAACCGTCGCACTGGGGACGAACCGTCCCTTCAACCCTTCATTTTTTTTGGCCAAAAAATAGTCTTATTGCCTCAGTTGCGACGTTTGGGCGACGGTCCGTTACAGGCATGATGGTCTATTGGCCTTCCCGTATCAATTTGACAGTCCGGATAGATCACTATAAAACAGCCATAACTTTTTACCCTGATACCGAGTTTGGGCAAAATTGGTATCGTTGGAAAGAAAATTCAATTATATATTTGTTGTTGGGTCATAAGATCAAAAATTAGTAGCATAATGAAAGATATTCTCATTTGAATTTGATTGTACCAATATCCTTCTCAAGAATTCAATCGATAAGGGATGTTTTGATCCCCCTAATAGCTAGGACATATTTAAGGCCTTAATACACATCAAACTTGATCATAAAACTAATAAATTACTAAAATTTATTTCTCATATGACTGAAGCATGCTTCTACTATTAGTTGGGATTCTCGGGGTATTACACCTTCGTCAATAATAATTCTTCACAACTTATCAACATCAGGAACACACAGTCAGCCTTGGTACCTTAAGATACCATTGCCACCGATCTCAAAAAGCATCACCTTCTACCTACCTATATAATTCTTGATTTGCATTAAGATATGATAAAACACTTGCTTCTCCTTTACCTCAGCACCAAGAGATAAGTTCGCCACCTACTGAACAATCACACCACCATTCTTGGAATCCAAGAGACAAACTCCATGATTAGCGAAATAATGTATATCCTATACCAAATACCGCTTCTTATCAATCACATGAGACAATCTTTCCATGGCCAACCTAGTAGCTGAATCAGCAACCACGTAGCTTTACCTGAATGATAATGAAGATTCATCTCATACTCCTTGAGCAACTCAAGCCATCTCATTGGCCTGAGACTTAATTTCTTCTAGGAGAACACATATTTCAAGCTTTTATGATTCATATAAATATCGACATGGCCTTTATACAAATAATATCATCAAATCTTTAACACAAACACCACAACTAAAAATTTCAAATCATGAGTTGGATAATTGTTCTCATGAAACTTCAACTATCTAGAAGCATAAGTAACCACTTTGTCATGCTGCATCAACACGCAACCCAATCCAACTAGGGACATATTACAATAGAAAACAAAACTATCAGTGCCTCCAGGCAGAGTGAAGATCGGATCCAAAGTCAACTTATTCTTTAGCTACTTGGAACTACCCTCACAAGTAGTAGAACAACATAATTTCACTTTCTTCTAGTTAACTTAGTCAACAAGTCTGTAATAGAAGAGAAACTCTACGCAAGCCTTCTATAGTAGCCGGCTAAACCTAAGAAGCACAGATTTTTTGATGGAGTCATGGGTGTAAGCAACTTTTTAATCACCATGATCTTCTGTGGATCCACTATGATTCCTTTACTAGAAAAAACATGACCCAGATATGTTACAACATTTATCAAGAACTCACACTTAGAAAACTTCACATACAATCATTTATCCTTTAGGGTCTGTAACATAAGGCAGAGGTGATCAGCACAATCTGCCTCACTCTTCGAATATACCAAAATATCATCAATAAAGACAATCAGGAGAAAATCCAAGAACTAACAAAAAACCAGGTTCATAAGATCCATTAACACGGCTAGGGCATTAGTCAAACCAAAGGACATCACCAAATACTTAAAATGACCATATCATATTCAAACAATAGTCTAAGAGATATCCAACTCCCTAATCTTCAACTCGTGATACCCAAACCGAAGATCAATCTTAGAAAAGAACTTAGCACCCTAAAGCAGATCAAAGATATCATCAATCCTCTGAAATGGATAATTATTCTTCATGGTTACTTTATTAAGTTGGTGGTAATCAATACACATCTAAAGGGAAACATCCTTCATATGTACGAAGAGAAAAATATCACCCTACAGAGACACACTACGAAGTATAAAAACCTTATAAGAAAGATCTTTCAACAGGTCCTTGAGTTCCTTCAACTCATCCAAAGTCATTCTGTAAAGAGAAATAGAAATAGGACAAGCGTCCTGAAAAAGATCAATCCCAAAATCAATTTCCCTATAATGAGGTACACCTGGAAGATAATTGGGGAACACCTCAAGGAATTCACAGACCATAGGGATAATCTGCAAAGAAGGACCTTCAGATCTAGAATCCTTAACATGCACTACGTGATAGAGGCATCCTTTGGAAACCAATTTAAGATACGAGATAAGACATCCCTTTGGCATTAGGAAACTACCTTCTCATTCAATTACTGACTCATTTGAAAAAAGAAAACTAACCCTCCGAGTTCAACAATTGAGACATGCATAGCAAGAATGCAACTAATCCATCCCCAAAAGCACATCAAAGTCTAACATGTCTGATTCTATTAGATCTACAAAGGATACCCTACTATGAACTAATATCTCACAACCCCTATAGAACCTTCTAGAAACAATGGAATCATCCATTAGGGTAAACACAGAGAAAGGTTCCAAAATACACTTAAACACAGAGAAAGGTTCCAAAATACACTTAGGTTGAAAGTCAAATAAATTGCCATATAAGGGATCATATAAGAGAAAGCAGACCCAGGATCTAGTTTACAACATACATCATAAGAAAAGAGTTTAAGTTTACCAGTAACAATATTAGGGAATGCCTCAGAAACCTGTTAAGTGGCAAGAGAACACAGACAATCCTGACAAGTGCCAGAGCCAGAAGTAAAAGTAGAACCCTTTGGTGTAGGAGCAGATAAAGTAGCAACAAGAATTTTATTTGACCCAGAAGCAACCTTAGAAGGACAATCCCTATGTAGATGGACCATATTTAAAGCATATATTTATCCCTTCCTCAAAAAACCCATGATGCACTTAACCATAAAATCTCCCAAAAAGATACGACGGAGCTGACTGAGCCCCACTAGCCTATTACTAGTCTCCTAGTGCTCTAAACCCACTATTATACTAAGAACGACAATTACGCAATGGAGTTGGATAAGGAGAACTAGTCATAGAGTAGGAACTAGAATTGCCCCACTTTTTCTAAGACCACTTCTCACCATCTCTACAACTATGCACTCCACCCTGATATAAATAGAAAAAATTCTTACTCTGCCTTTCACATATCTCCTCTTCTTTCTTTTTTTCTTCCTTCACTTGTTGCATATACACCAAAAGTCTAGAGATATCCGTATCCTTTTTTAACAAGACAGCCTTGCTCTCCAAGATCAACTCATGGGATAATACCAAAGCAAACTTCCTTATTCAAGCCCTCATGCTAGACACTAATTCAGGAGAATAATGCAATATCTCATGAAACTTCAAGGTATCCTATTTTACTGACATCTTGTGTTGCTTTAGATTCACAAATTCTTTGGCCTTCACCTCTCTCAACTCCCGAGGAAAGATACAGTCAAGGAAAGAACTAGAAAAATCATCCTAAAAAGTAGACCTAACATCATCGGCCCTAGACTGGTCCCACTCCTCATACCATTGGTATGCCACATCCTTTAATTGAAAAGCAATAAACTTTACACCCTCCACATTAGTAGCATGCATTATACAGAAGATCTTTTCTATCTCATCAATAGTGTTTTAAGGATCTTCTTAACTTTAGATCTAGTGAAAATAGGAGAAATCAACCTCATAAATTAGCTAATACTAGTGGGCTCAGATGATGGGGAAATAGAAGCAAAACGATTAGTCTAAGAGGCCACAAAATGGGTAAGAAAATAAATCAACTAACGAAACTCAGCATTAGACACATCAACTTGAGGTACTTGGAAATGGATAGGGTAAACCAGCATAGCTCCATTAGGGCAATAAAATGCAACACCTTTTGATTGGGTTTGAACTCCTGGAGTTGAACGAGCACTATCCACATTATCCTCAGACTAGACAGAGAAGTTTCTATGAACATCATATCTTCTAGGAGGCATGATCTAAAAAGAGAACATATAAGAATTATAGAAGATTAAAGACCTTTGACATTATAGCTTGAAATATAACAACAAGAAAGGGAAACAATCCTAAATGCCTCGTAGCCTCTCCCTTATAAGTATGGCGTGCTACACATACAAAAATAAGACTCTACTAGACACAAATTTGTTAGACACCCAATGACACAAATTCTAGTCTCTGATACCATCTTTGTCACGACCCAAATTAGGGCTTGGTTGTAACGAGTATCTCAGGTCCCATGTGGGCAGGAAATCCCCCCTGCACCTAATCGAAATAACCACAACACACCCCAATCATAGATAACTTTCAAACATATAACTAGAAAGGGTGCAACAACCTTAAGGTAATTCAAAACAAGTCCATAACCAACGACTGATTGACTGACCAAATGATTGACCTAAACCAACCAATATCCACAGTAGTTTAAATAAAGCCTTCTAAACAATGAACCAAAACTAAATATCAATGAAGTGTCTGGACATACACCCGACTATAACCAAAACAAATATAAATAGTCAAAGACATAAGAGAACAAAATATGAAATTTAGACTTCAGATATATGGAAGCTCACCATTTCAATGTCAACTTATGAGTTGATCTCAAATCCTAATGACTAAGTAGGAGGAGTCAAAGTATGAATAATTCATGCATTGCATGGGGATATAACGTCTGAAGATGATTAGGGTGTCATCACAAGAATATAAATTAGGGATAAGGATAACAAAATATCAAGATCAATAATTTAAAATCATTCAAAACCAAGGTACATAATCAAATGCATATATATATATATACTTCACATACCGGGGTGGGGAACAAGGTTTTATATGCACTTACAACTTTATCCTGGATTATACAGATCAATCTTTATAACATCTACCCACGAGCTATATGGGCCTCAACTCCCACCCTTGGACAGGCCTCAGTGTATGTGGCAACAAGAATTAGAGAATAATGTTATATATATGCGCTGGGGACTCGAACCTTCTAATAATATACTAAGGTGACTTAAGCAACCTATTATGTGATAATTTATGGGGGCTCAAACCTCCCCAATCATCAAATAATAATGAGGTAGAGTCGAACCTCCCTGGTCACTTTGACAACCACGTAAGCAAATACGGTTTCTAATATCGGTCACTCAGACCTCTACTTTCACTACTCAACTACACAATCTTATTAGAGCCCAATTAAAACAACTATTAAACATTCCTATTGATTTAGCCGCATTCCATATTAAGACATACATTGTTGGTATCGTCATACCAACTACACTTGCAAGGTAATAACAACATACAAAAATAATTTCCTTATCATACAATAGTGGAAGGCTAGTTTAATTTTACAAATTCCCAAATTTCTCATAATTAAAGCCAATTTCACATTATAGGGTTGGGATAATAGCCACTTCAAAAGTCAAAAGTTTGGGAAAATCACAATTCCGTAATTCATTAACCGTATCCATGCACCCACAATTTTAAAAAAATAAGTAAAGCATGAAAATTATATATAAACCATGTGAAACATTTTTCAATTAATAAACATTCAAAACCCCAACCTTTATTTAAAAACCATCATAAAAATCTCATGAACAATACTTTAAAACACATGTTGTTAATAAACTAACAATAAGGGAATAGTAAAATGTCTAAAACACCAATAAATTTGAACAAAAATCGACTCTTAAGCCCTTAGATGACCAACTTGATAAAATCTTAAGATGAGTTGCTTGAGGAAATTTAGAGAGCCTTTTGGAGTGTTTAAGAATTTACGTAGGTTTATTTTTGAGTAGTAATGCCACCCTAAAGGGGTTATAAAATGTGGGTTTTTATTTTAGTATGACGGGAAATGTACAAAATGCCCTTAACTTAAAAGATGAAAAAGTGTTTCCCTTGACTACGGGTCAATCAGTGACTCATAACCACTTCTTATGACTCATCACCACGAGTAATAAACAAGGCAGTATCTCAGACCCTCCATATTTTTAACCCTATGACTCATTAGAAGCACTTGTAATGAGTTTCTACAACTCGTCGGGTTTCATCGTAATCATTACAGAACCTATTTAGGTAAACACTAGACATCCTAAGATTTGTACCCAATGACTCCTAACAAGTCCTTATGACTCATAGTGATTCACTCAAACTCAGAGTATAACTTATATACTAAATTACTAATTTTACTACTATTCCCTCCCAATGACTCATTAGGTATTTTTATGAGTCGTATCCCCAAGTCATACCCATGATAGCAACATAAAATCCATTTATTGGATCCTCTATTATTAGGGTCAGCTGACCCATCAAGACATGTTATGACTCATAAGATGAGTCATTGCAAGGGCAAAAGCTCAGGACTCAAAAAATTTCTAAGGACCAAAACCCCAAGGCATTACATTTCTATTTGTTCTTCCTAACCAGGATATTATCTTTATCTTTGTCTAACCCTAGTTTTAAAAGTTATAGGTGGTATATAGGACTGTAGATGTGGTTATTTAGGTATTAAAAATGGAGCTTAGAGAGCTCATGAAAGGTGTACAATGAGTCACTCATTTTGGTAGTGGATGTGGTCAGTGCTATGATTTTTCTAGGAAACCTAAAATAGAGACCTATGATGTAGGGATAACAAGTATCGTCCTAGTTTTCCATCATCCCATTATCGTATTATTTGATCTTGGGTTTATATTTTCTTATGTATCTATATATTTTGATACTGATATTGACGATATGTATGAGTTTCTTGCTATGCCTATTCCTATATCTACCCTCTTAGAAGATTCTTTAGTGGTGGATAGGTGTACCAATTTTGTATTGTTACCTTTTTGAGGCATGATACTTGGGTGGACTTGATTTTTCTCGATATGGTTAATTTTGATATTATCTTGGTATAAGTTGGTTGGCTTCTTATCATGTTGTTTTGCATTATTTTTCCAAGACTGTGACTTTAGTTACCTCTTGTATTCCGAGGTTAGAATCTAAGGGTGTAATGCCCTAAATCTGGTACCCAGAATGCTACACAGTGCTCGTGACCCCAAAGGACCACAAGCTTACCCATGATTGATATTTGTACTTGAACACTGTATAATATACTGTATATATATTGAATAAAAGGATGAAAGGCCATAAGGTTTATATATCTGATAAAACATAACTTCTAGAAATATGGTATATCAATACCAAAACAACTGAAATAACTGTCTGAACATACTATAATCTGAAAGCCTCTAACACTGTACTGTCTGAATAAGTAGTTGATGGGACATGTTCTCAACTAATTCCAACTACTAAAATAAACTAAGTACTTTAGAAGTGAAATAATCAAATAATAACATCCTCGAATAATGAGGACTCACTACTGGCTCTGACTGCTGAAACTAGAATGCTACTGATTTTCAGGAGCTCGTACTTCTGAACCTATGGTATAAAACACCATAGTGCAAATTCTTCAGTATGATTGAATGTACTGGTATGCTGGTGCAGTAGGCTGAATACAAAGGTTTCATTTGCATGAACAATACTAACTGGCTATATAACATGAATATGAGAATCCATGCATGAATATTGTAACTGTACCTTAATTCGTGATAATACTGACTACTAAGTCTGAATAATGATATCATAAGTTACTAATAACTGATGTAACTGATACTAAGTGACTGTATCTAACAGTCTAGATTCTGATAGAACTAGCTGAGTTTTGTACTATACTGGGTTACTGTATCTGATAGTCCTGAATTCTGTAGAACTATCTGAGTTTTATTACTGAGACTTGAGACTGAGACTGTGGGAAGTAGTCCGTTAATTGACATGCCCCTAATAAGCTATTATAGCTGAGTTAGGGTTTAATCTGTAACCCTAATTAGAAGGGTATCAATACCGTGCCACTAGTAAGGACAAGCTGTGAGTGACCCTCATCTAACAGGTACTCTAACGAGAATGGTGAGACCCTCATCTAACAGGTTAAGACACCTTATCTTCCCTTATCTAG
The DNA here is from genome assembly GCF_002878395.1 of Capsicum annuum. Taxonomy (NCBI): domain Eukaryota; kingdom Viridiplantae; phylum Streptophyta; class Magnoliopsida; order Solanales; family Solanaceae; genus Capsicum; species Capsicum annuum. Next base: position 94,229,726 of record NC_061122.1, on the reverse strand, counting down.
TAGGTTTGATGTCTCAACGGACATTGGCTACGTAGTTCTAGAGCACAGGATTGCTTCTAAGAATCACACCCTCTACTCGTAGGTGAGTTCCCATCCTTGGGCTCACTCAGTGCTGAATCCTACTCCAATCTAAATAGACACTGAACTGAATATATTGGACTGGACTTGACTGAGTTTACTGAATTTCATTAACTGACAAAATATTACTGAGATCTTATAACTGACTAAGATTACTAAGATTACTGAGATTACTAGATTGATACTAAATTTACTGAGTTTTCCTGAGTCATATAATTGACTAAATTCTACTGATCATGGCTTGACTGAGATTATCATAAAACTGACACTCGCTCTAGGTAAACAGCTAAAGTATTGGATACAAGTACTCCCAGGACTCAATAGCATGAAACTAACTAGATATAACACTTCTTGAACACATGAACATAATTAATAATTCATAATACAATCACTTGAGAGTTTCATGAAGCACTTGGTTCTCATACTCTTGTACATAAATAGGAATGCATTGAAATATATCATGGTTACAAAATTCTAGTCTCATGGGCATTCTATCAAACAAGTTCAATGCATCACAATAGCATGAGAGTCATTTTGACACATAAGGATAAAACATGTATTCATCATTTAAGCACTATTGAGTCAATAAGCATAAATGTTACTCTCTTAGAAATTTATCAAACATCTAGTATGAATAATTTAGGGATTAAGCATGAAAATCAACTTAATACATCAAGTTCCTTTATTCAACTCAATTTCATCGATTTCAATCCATACATTAATAAAATTTAATAAAAATGTATGAAAGCTTTAAACTTGGAGGTTGCACAACAATATAAACGTGATTATAATCAATCAACAACATAGGTTTCACAATTCATGATTTTAAAATAGGATTTTTGAGCTTCATGGGTGAAAGGAACCCAGGAATTAACACTAAACATACCTCAAAAGCTTGGATCTTGAAAGATAAATATCATTTCTTGAACGTTCTTGGATTGGGAAACACAGATCATGATGTTTTCTTGATGGTTCTTGAACTTGAAGAACAGGAATTTCTTAGTTTCTTGAGGAAGGGTTTTGATCTTGTTCTTGGGGATTGATATTTGACAGTAACCCTAATTTGGTGTTGTAGGTGAATAATGAAGTTATGAGCTCTAGTCTTGTATAATTAGGGGTTAAAATGTGTGGAAAAAGACCTAAATACCCTTTTAAAAATGGCTTAAAATTTTTGAACGGGATCTGCGATGACTTGGATGATGGTCCATTTCTAGCTTGACAGTTCATCGCTTTGTGTGTCGCAGTCTAGCCAGAAAATGGGTTACTACCATATTAGCGACGGTTTATCACTGGCTCGACGTTTCGTCGCTCTTTCCATTGTAGTTCAACTAGAAGGTAGTCTTACTACCTCAGTTACGACGGTCTGGGTGATAGTCCATCGCTAGCTCGATGGTTAGTTGTGCCTTCTATTGCTCCTCGGCAATTCAGACAGCTCACAGTAAAATGTCCATAACTTTTTACCCCAATACAGGATTTGGACGAAATTGGTATCATTAGAAAGCTAACTGATTTAAACATTAATCATTTAGGAAGTTATCACTATCTCTTCTGAAGACTAGATTTGACTTAAAGAAAGTTTGGGGTAATACAAAGGGTGATTCTGGATTAATTACGAAGGGTGTGAGATCTTGCCTACTGCTCATCATATGATTGGAAAGGGTTGTCTTTTTTATTTCACCTATATTCATGATACTCATGTTGCTTTATCACCTCGTTTGGTTTTTGTGCAAATTCTTAGAGAGTTCATGGATGTATTTTCTACAGACGTATCTGATTTCACGCCCTATTTCAAACCGGTTGAAACAACACACAACATGTGGTAGTCGCTAGGACTCTCGAATTTTGAAAAATTATTTTTAGTGTCGCCACCTAAATTTTTTAGGAAAAATCATTTTTATGTAAAACTCTATTTTAGTCTTACGAAAAAGTTTTGAGATTCTAAGTAAGGATTTTGGTTACTCAAAGGGAAGATGTTAGGAACCCCTCAGAGCCTATCCAAATATAGGTTTTAGGCTTAGTTTAGAAAAATATTTGGGAAGATATTTATTTTTATTATTTGCTAAAAAGGATAAGAAACTAAAGATGTATATCACTATCATATAACAAGAAGTAGTAAAATTATTGCAAAATATATATATGGTTTCCCAAGGTATCCCCACAGCCGACAGCCGTGAGACTAATCCTCCATTCCTACAGTCAGCGCACTAAGCGATAGGGAACTGGTCACAGAGTTTTTTCCATTCACCGATGGGACTCGAACCCACAGCCTCTTGCTTAAGATATGAGGTGCTGAACCACTACACCAACTCTTGTGTTTATTACAAAATATATACGTTTGCAAAACATATATATTGCAAAATATATATGTTTTCAAAACAAAGAAACGGGGAGAACAGTAGTGTGATTTTATAAATAATAAGTTTAAAAACGCATGGTGTTAAGAAGGTGAATAAAATCATTTTAGAGTAGAGAAAGTAGTTTCAAGTAAGTGAGGATTTATATATATAAACATCAATGTTTGTAGAGTGTACGAAAAATATGAAGATTAATTTATTTTATATGATTCCATTAGATTGAAACTAAGTGGGAGATAAAATGTATAATTAAATGTATATATACGATGGAGTTGATGAAATATATAAATAATAATAATTTGATAAGTATAGAAGTAAAGTAATAGTAATAATAAAATAATAGTGATAAAATATACCTCACATACAATAGCATAAGAACACATGTATACCTTGAGTTTTGAAGACTTTAGAAAATCTAAAACCTTGAAATGAAGTTGAGAAATAAATATGGGATAAAAATCGCATTTCATGATGGCGAGTTACTTGTCAAATAAAAAGGGGCTTGTCTAATTAACATCATTTAGTGATTTACTTAAAAGATCCAATGAAGACGAGTTAAATGCCTAATTAGCATTTTTGAAAGAAATTGTTCTTCATCTTTAGAAAAAATTTTAAAGAAAAAAAAACTCATTATTTTTACGTATGTTTAAGATAAAAATTTGTTCCTTTATTTACAACTTATCGATTCATGAATGTAAAAAGAATGGTTAAATAATGTGTTACTATACCTATAAATGTTCAATGGACAAATGATTATCTGATGAAAACGAATTCTAGATATCTTGAAGCTAAACAAAACTTAAACAAATATAAGGTTAATTCAAATTCAATCAAACCACACAAAAATACATATTCAAATAAAGGCGAGGTTAGTAAAATAAATGTCAATATCATAAAAATGTAAAAACAGTAGAAGATACACTATGTTTTTCTTAAAAGAATCAACTCCTAACGATGTAGACCCTAAACTTTGATGATCCTATAGCTTTTAACCTGATACTATTGGTCGAATGGAGTTCCATCGTAGAACTCTAGCTCCTAAGAGTGTACATAAAAATAAAAAAAAATAAAGATTAGCAATTTTTATGTAATAGAGAGGCAATGCAAGAGTGCAAAGAGAGGAGAAAGTATAATTGAATAAAAACATATTTAAACTACAACAGACAAGGGAAAACATGTTCAAGACTTAGCTCCCAAAAGATAGTTCTCGACAAACTAAAACTTACATTGGGTTCATAATTACCGTGTTTCTAAGTTTAAAGTAAAACAAACTTGAGTAGGGTTTTGTTGACCCTTTATAGAAAAAAAATGAATGCAAACCATACGAAGGTGCAATTGTTCATCAAAGACCACAAATTAAAAGTTAATTCTTGGCTTTAATTGACCACTTAAATCACAGAACATAGAAAGAAAGGATATGCACCCCCAATTCAGGAATTATTTTTTACCTGAACTCCAAATTTGGATTCATCATTAACACTCATTGTTCTAGGTTATTATATAGGTGAACTTAAAACGTAAAGTTCTAAATCAAATCCACATGGAAAACTTAAAAGATTGATTAGAGGAGATAGAAACAATAGAGAACAAGAAGTCATATCTATACTACGCAGGTACAACTAGTGAATTAAATACAAATCACTCTTCATTTTGAAAGGCACAAAATGACTGATTGAATCCTAGGGAATCAAATAGAATTTCTAACATTTTCATTCGATCATTTAACTATCTAACTATAAAGACCCATTAGACCTTTCTACCTCATTGAGCAGACCTAAATTATGCAATGCTTATCTTGAAACTAATAAACGATGTATTCAATGTAATCTCACAAAGTAAGGTGTGGAAACTTAGGAAATAAAGAACTAGTACATTTAGGAAAAACTAGTACTATAGATAATCGATGGAATTCAAATTGTAAAGAAAGTTTATGAATTTAATTGAAAATTTTTAAAAAGAACGAGTACTAAAAGTCAAGTTGTCAATTTAGGAACTATTGATTGAATTATAGCCAAATTAAAAAGTTTCTTGCTGTTAAATCTATGAAAAATAGACAGAGATTAAGTTATAAATCCGATGAGTTAAGTTAGAAAACATGTTTAACTTATTAAAACCCCTTGCGAGTATCTGGAGAACAATTTGAACACCGAAACAAAAAGTGATCAATAACAGTGACTAATACTCTTAAATGGTTCAGCCTAAATAAGGTACACATGCATTACCTATTTGTGATCCCATATTTTAAATATTAAAGAAGAAATAGGGGAGAGGTAAATTCGCATATGTTACACATTATCAACGTACGAAAATGGAAAGGTTGCACAAAACAACTACATATTTGAACAACCAAAAATCAAGACTAGGTTATATGTTTAGTAGAGAAGCAGCAGTAACATCAAGGTGGGATATGGAGTCACCTCTATGGATGTTCAAGACTCAAAACAGATGCACATTGAAGCAAAAAATGAAAATAAGAGAAGGACAAAGGCTTACCAACTAAATGGCTAAAAAAGGAAATTTTAGTAGGTAATAGTTCTCTGAAATTATTTCTCAGTGAATTTAAGGTTATAAATACTCTAAAAATATACCATCAAATGATAGATAAATTCACTAACATTGAGAACCGCTTCGCATCCAATTCAGCACTCACCAATAATTAATTTATTAGACTAGTCGACCCCATTTAGATTAACCTTATACTTAAGAATTTGTTTAGGATTACTCCTCAGTCTAAAACACTTTATGAGCATATCCCCATAATAAATCAAACCAAATAGACTAAAACCATTTCACATTTTTGTACAAAATTCAAATTGGCCAAAACGGCTAGTTCCAAGCTAAAAGAAGCAAAAGCTAGTGGGGAAAATGAGTGTGATAAAGTGAATGAGGAAGGAGTATTATCGGATGTTGAGTAGCAAGACTAGGTCTTTGATGGTAAAGATTTTTTTGCGATGAAATCAACCCTGGAGATTCTGATTTGGACAAAAATCAAAAGAAATCAACAAACTATAAGACTTCCTTGGGAATTTTCACTTGCTTCACTGTTTTTTCTCTCTATTTTTCACCCTTTCAAACATTTTTTATCAAACTTTTCTTCTTGTTTTCCCTCTGTTTTCTTCCTTTTTTTTTGACCTCTATGACCCCTTCTAACCCGTACTCTTTTCTCAATTTTTACATGGTCTTTAATTTGATTTCTTGATCTTTCTTGCCTCTGCTTTCATGGCAAATTGAATCCAACTATTTATAGCTGAAATCCAAATTTTAAAATTTGTATTTGAGATAAGAATTAAAAAAACATGTGATTTCTTTGATTTTAAGCTTTTTGAGGCCATTAATAGCAGATTTGAAACCATCAATGAGTTGTTATACCATTGTGGGTATGTTTTTTCTAATTTTTCTTTATTTCATGAGTTGGTGGAGAAGGACAAGAGAGATTCTTGTATGGTGATGTGCATGCAGTGGTCATCTATGGTAGAGGTTAGGGTTTTTATTTTTGGCATAGTAGAGAAGTGAGGAAGAAGAAAGAGGAGAGAATGTCGTTGTTTTTTTGTTTTATTTTTGGGAATGGATGTTGATTGAAATGATTTTTCAGGAAAGGGAAGTTACACATGATTTGGATTTTCAGGGAGAGAAAAAGACGTATGAGAAAAGAGACATGTGTCTATTGGCACTCACTTTGTTTATCAAAATTTTGATAGTTCGGTCAAATGATCTGATGGTTCTGATTTAATTTAAGAATAAAGAAAAAATAATAAATATTATATATCTAAATTATATTATATATATATAGATATACATACACAAACTTATATATTTGAAAATTTTTGGGACTCTTGTATTAGAAAAGAATTAACGGAATAGATTAGTTTGTATTTGGTAGGTAGATTTTGTATTTATTTATTGATGTAGTGGTGTATGACTGTTTAATATGATGTTGGGTAGATTAATGAAGTGGATGTGGAAATTGGGGCTGGGTTTGAGAAAAATATTTTGGCTGAAATTTGTGAATAACAATTGGGTTTGAGTGAAATAAAATTGAGGTTGAGTTAATATTGACCCAAATTCTCTTTTTCTTTCAAAATTAATTTTATCGATGCTTCTTAATATTCTAAAATTTATTTTTAGCATATACGTATTCAAATTATATAAATAGCTTACTATACGTATCAAATTTAATATAATATTAATAAGAACATATGTATACACTTATATATAATAAGAATATATATATATATATATATATATATATATATATATATAGTCTAATGACCCTTTTTGTTATTTTTTCATAATTTCATTTATTTTCTCTGTTTGAGTTTCTTCCTAGCTTCTCCAAGCCATTTATTACTTGCTGGGACTGATTGTTTGGGTATCGGGTAGTTCATTAATTTTTAGAACCAATTTCCTATTTATAAGTCTTCACTAGTTCCAAATGACCATCGAGCAAAAATTTCAGTAAAATAATCTCATATGTGAATTCTTACTATGCCAACAACTCTAAAATATTGGCTTTAGGCTAGGTAGACCTTTGATTAGGGCCCTAATTCTCCTGAGTTCAATTCGCTCTATTGGTTGAAAAGTTGAAAATTTGAAAATATTGGTGTGGGACCAACATTTGATTGAAACAACCTCGAATTGAAAATCCAACTTGGCCAACGTGTCTGAAACATTGAATTTTGTATGGTTACATAGTTCATTTGTGAAAATCAAATTTTTAATGAATCCCGAGGCATTGTGGCAAACTTGGAAAATTTTCCAAGGCTGATATCTATTGCACTGTAATCGGGTAAAGGGGACCATAATCACACTATGGTGATTGCAGTGAGACCTATGGAAATTGTTGTTACGCTAATATAATCCAGGAGATGGCGATCTCCATATCTCCTTGCTTGGGGGTCTATAAATAGACCCCAATATTGTGAATTTAGGCTCTGTGTCTTCACCCTTGAGAGAGAAAAACCCTAAATGGGTATGATAACTCAAAAATGATTATTTTGGGTAACTTAAAAGCTTTATTATCATCTATTATCATGAATTTCTTTAAATTTAAGGTTAGAATCCCTCGAAAACATGCTTGAATTTCTTAATTTTGACCCAATACCCCAATTTAGTTTAGGGTTGTGTCTTAGCCCCAAATTAGCTTTGTTTTTAATCATTTATTGAGGGTTATGATTTCTTGTTCATGTATGAACATTGTGATGACATCAAAAATACAATTTCCATAATTCGAACCTATTTGTTTCTAGAGCTGAAGCATAATAGTGTAATATAGGTATTAGTAGACTCGTATGGATAAGTAGATACTAATTTGATAGTGTGATGAAGTTTTAGGGATTGTAAAGTGAAGATAGATGGGTGGTGAATGATGTAAGTTTTTTGGTTCGGCTTTGAGGTAGGATTCTACCTACTCTTCTTCAATGATGATGTGTGTTATGTATGGAATGTGAATGTGAATGATAGTTTTGATTAAGGGTAGATTGACTTAGCCTTAATTATTGTAGTTTGGGGATTAGATGAGTGTTTTTGACCCAAAAGGTGAAATTCTTTGTAACTTTTGAATCCTATTGTCTTCTCCCTAGATTGAACTAATATGTAGCATAGATATGATATAATTCTAGGTTTGGTATGTAGTCTATTTGTTAGAATCATGGTTAGTATGATTAACTTTAGTTGGGCTAGTCTAGTGATCTTCAAACCATGGTTTGGGTATAATGATACAAATGCCCTTGTTTCTACTCGAAGTTCATAAATTAGGATTGGTTGTGGCTTACTTGACATCTAGAAGTTGAACTTAATCCCTTAGCCTAGTTTGAGGTGTAGATTGCCTATATATGGGAATTGAGGATTAGAAATGGGTTAGCCTAACACATTTAGGCCAAAACTTGTGTTAGCAATTAGGGACATAGTTACAGATATTAGGCCTAGCTTAGACTATTAAGACTTATTTACGTGAGTTGCTTCATGTATGAGGGATAATGTTGTATTTTACCCCGGATAGTGACTAAGAACTTATGCCCATGATATTCCTTATAGAAATGATATTAGTCCTTTAGAGATGCTATTTCCTCTTATAAGTGATATTGGGCCTTTAGGTATGTTATTCCTCTTATACATATTAAATGGCGTACAAAGATAATATTGCTCAGAGTCATGATACATGGCCTATAGATACGAGACATCTTATAGATGTGATATGCTCATAGTTTTGAGTTATGCTTATCGATTCATTATGCCTCTAGGAAGTGAGGTGCCTCCTATATGTGAGATGATTATAGATATGCTTCATATCTTATAGAGATGATTTGCCTCATTAATACGTTATGGCCCGTAGTTATGAGATGATTTGTATATATATGATTATTTATATGAGATCTAGATACAGATAAGTCCATGATTATAATGTTATGATTTTTTCCGAACATATTATTTTGCCAAAGGCCATGTTATTATATTAGTTGAATATCAGAAAAGTAATTATCCTTGTACATAATATGGTTGCAGTTTATGAATAGATATATATATATATGTGTGTGTATGTGTTTATACATATCTCTCCGATATGGAACGGGGGAAGATGTGGTACGATGTTTATGATTCTAAAATTTGAATATTGCTGATGACATGCATAGATTTGATACATTCATGATCATTATATCTGTAAATGATGTGATTCTAGTTAAACAATGATCATATGACTACTCTTCTAAAATAAAAGTTTAAAATCCACTTTTCATCCTAAATACAGATTTCTTTAAAATAATAACTGCCTAACCAAATGATTAAATTTGTACCTAAAATAGGCTAATAATTATTTTTCTAAAGTATTGACTGATACTGATTCCAGTCCATAATTTAACACTATTATTTACTCCGATCGAGAGTTAATCCGACCCTTTATACACTTTATAATGATTTAGTCCTAAAGTTCACTTCGGGAAATCGACTTGTGGACTTACACTCTTTTGTCACGACCCGAGGCTACTCCCTAGTCGCGACAAGATTGCTTACGATTACAAGTGACTACAAGCTAACCCATTGACTGGTACCTGCTGTGAGCACTGAATAATATACTGATAATGAACATGTGCGGAAACAACTGAATAAATCCATAAGTTTCAAATAATGAAAATAATATTTAAATCATTAGTCTGAACATCTGCTGACATATTGAAAAGAATGATGAAACACCTGATTAACTGACTAACTATTTTAATAACTGCAACTATCTGAAAGCCTCTAAATGACTGAAGAGTTGATGGGACAGGCCAACTAACTAGAAAGAATGTGGAAACACTGTGACAACATACAGGTCTCCGACATATGAGGACTCACCACAACTGTTGCTGCTGATAGGATGAACTGTCTAAATGGGGACATGAAACTGAGCGTCCTAACCTATGATATTAAACATCATAGCGCAAAGAAAAGTATGCTATCAGTACTTTAAATATACTGATATATGAGATGAGGTTAGGCTGAAATGCATGGGATCATGTGGCTGAGATAATGACTGGCTGAGAAATATGAGATAACTAGTGCAAAAAATGTGTGAAAGCTGTAAAATTTAAGAATGCATGACCAGGAATTTAACATGATACTAAAATAGTTTGTAAACTGAAATATTGAAATCTGGAAACTTAATAACAGATGAACTATATGCTATGATAAAGCCAACCTAAATTGAATTTTGTACTGAATACTGAACTAAGATTGTAGGAGGTAACATCTAATTGACAAGCCCTAATATGAGCTAATTAGGGTCCAACGTATAACCTCAATTAGAAGGGTGTCAGTATCATTCCATTGGTACTAACAATGTATGTGTGGATCAACTAAACTAATGTCCTGAAGGACTAATGAGTCACCCACATCTGTCAGGTGCTCTAATGAGATATGTGTTACCTTCAACTTGCAGGTAAACAGTTTATCAACCCTCAACTAGCAGGTTGATATCTTGAACCTATATTGGCTATGTAGTTCTAGAAATAACGGATTGCTACTAAAGGTCACACCCTCTACAGGCAGGTTATCCGCCATCCCTATGTTCGCTTGGTGCTAAATCCTAGAACCAACTGAATAACACTGATTACTAGACTATACTAAACTTAACTAAGCAAATAACTGATCATAAAATCTAGTTGAATGGCAATGCTTATGATTTATCTAATACTATTCTGAAGATACTAAAATTATATAAACATCTAAGTATTGGTTGTTTAAAACCCTCCAGCACTGAATGTAAATAATAATAAGGACATATCAAGCTTTAACAACCATAATAAAGGATCATTGCTTAAAACTCAACATTTAGACATTTTATCAAACAGATGGAAGTCGTGAATTAAGCATGGGAATAGGTAAAGCATGCGGTTGGAAACAGAGTTAAAATACGAAAACCATGAATTCGGGATTTTACATGAGGATTTCAACACTCAAATCATATAAGGGATCATTCCATCGAAAAACACTTGTAACATAACTTTTAATCAAAATTAATAACAACTTAATGGAGACAATTGATCATAAACATGTAAAAACTCATAATTTGATATCAAAAGGGGATTCTTGGACTACATTGGTGAAAAGGGCCTATAGATGAACATCACATATACCTTAAACCCTTCAGCTAGAAAGAGAAACAAAATCTTGATGCGTTTCTTGATTGTTCTTGGATTTCGGAACATGATTTCTTTGTTTTCTTAAAGAGAAAGGAATGAAATTGATGAACTTGGGGTATGATTACTGTTTTTTTAGAGGAAATTTGAGAATATGGGCAAATAGTGCCCTAAAGAACATTTTTATTCATATTTTTACGAATTGGATTTATGCAAAAAGATGTAACTACCCCCAATAAATAAATCCACAATTAGAATGCGGTTTGAAGGTCCACCACGATAAGATGAAGGGCTTATCATTATATTCACTGCAATGCACCACTATCTCGGTAAGGTTCTTGAATTAAAATCCAAACACCACACAATCCTCTTTTGAAAAATTTGAAACTTCTCCGAGACATGCTCCTTAAACCCTTGAACATGAACTAACTCAAAAACCTAAGTCTCTAGGTCGGAAAGACCCATTTAAAAATCCTCGAAGTTAAGAGACCAGAAATATGACTAAGTCCCCAACACTTAGTGAAATTTTCAAGCTTTAAGCTTCTTATGTATGCAACTAAAAGATTATCTAAGATAAGAAAAGTACGGGGTATTACAATATCTCCCCCTTGGGAATATTCATCCTCGAATGAGACTGATTAGGATGAGAGTCCTGAAGAAACTGAGATCATATAATGTACATGCATAACTGAAAGTATGATTACATAACTAAGTTTGAAACATGATACACGGACTGAACTAATTTCTTGAATACATGCAATGTCACGAGACTGGTTATATGGCTGAGATAGAAATAAGATATTCATTTTATGAGTAACCATTGCATCATGCTGGATATGGTTTTGTGAAGAATAGAGAAAAGGTTTAGTACATGAGAACTCAGGTATTGCAACATCTCCCCCTTGGGATTATTCGTCCCCCAAATGATACTGACTTAGCTGAAATGATAAGGAAATACTGAGATAATGCATGAAGTACTTATGAACTGAATCATGAATGAATACCTGAATTTGAATTAGGATGCATGAACTGAACTGAATTCACAATTTATTTGGATGCAAACAAACTATCTCATAGAATGGTAATATCGTGAAACTTTTTATAGTATAACTAGATCGGAAGATGGACAAAACATAGGAACTTGTTTTCTAACTGCTAAATTGAATTGTTGGCTATACGGACTTAATTATACTTAAATCTTGTACCCTACTGGAGTATTTCTTTAACACTTTTTCTAAGAAGTTATAATAGCAATAGGAATCAAAGAACTTGGGCATAATATGAATAAGATAAATGAGTAAGGACTCTTAATAAAGCTATAACTCTATAAAATGGGACATAGTCCTATGAAACAAAAACTTAAATTACTATGACTTAGACAATACAACTACTACTATTAAGCTTAGACATAATCCTCAACTACTCCCTCAACTAGACATTCCGCTTTAATATCGTACTTAACTTGAGGCAACTGAAAATGTTCACATGGGAACTAATAACTCTATCTACTGAAGTTTGAGCTGAACTGAATTCTCTCACTATCTTCAAGCCTACTCGAATCGACAAGGTGCACCCATACACTATAATACTAGTTGGAATCATGAATTCAATATATCCTACATTTTCATAACTTCTCATCTGAAAGATAATTCTTTATACCACTTCAACAACTAAATTCAACCCCTTACTAAGATTGCACTAATGCATAATGCACCCATCCACTTACATACATTAATATGATGTTCAAGCCTATCATCATAACCACACATGAACTTCTAGGCAAACAACCCATCAAAGTATCTTTTTCGTACTCTCTAATACTTCTATCATTAATAACTTTGATACCGTATGCTTAAGAAAATAACATTTAAAATTTCAACTAACCATGACATATATAAAAAACTTGGCCTCAATCTTGCTCCCTACTTATAACTTTATATTAAACAAGCATACAACAATCTTTCATCAACAAGAAAATTTTACTCTCTCCCATCTAAATAATTGTTCATCATCACTATCTTGATATTACGAAGAGTTCATTGAGAGGTTGGAAAATGAGGACGTAAAACACAAAAGAATACTATATATAACTTTGAAACATAATTGAGGCCTAAGGAATAGAGTGTCAATGACATCAATTCATCAAAGTGGTCTAAACAGAGGACATGTATCACATAAATTGTGATTTTGATAATCATTAAGAATGTAGCATGAGTACTACAATTGAACATACCATAAAGCATGAGCATATGAGTCATGAGCTGCATGAACTGAGTTTGGAGGTCATAAATTTCATGGAATATGGTTCGCACAGTTGAGGAAACTGAAACTCCTTATACTAAGAATTGGAAGCGTACATGATTCTATGGATTGTGCATAAATTTGAGCTATGATCGGGGAAATGACATGTAAGGCATTAGTATATATCATGATAACTAAAGTACAAATACTGAAATAAGAATGGGTTGGGCATCATCCTCCGTTACTACTATTCTACAATATACTTGTATCACTACTGGAATTTGAGAGAGCCTGACTTGGTTACTTATTCTATCATCTCCCCCATATCTATAAGCTATCACTCTTAAGTCTATGGGCCCCTTTTTCATAAACTCTAAATTGAACTACAACCACTTTAAAGTCCAAAATATGACAATGCTCAACACTAACAAATTCACTTTGAAAGACTACACTTAAAAGTACAAAACCATTGCTAATACTACCTTCTAAGATACAACTTTTAAATTTTTATAGCCCCAATAACCATCACATAATAACTTAAACGCTGACTAACTTAGAATCTTCATGAGTACCACCATACTATGAGTTCACACCATCTAAAATTTCAATTCTCCTTACTATTAGATCAACCATCCAAAATTTAAACTTATATTCTAACACGTAACATAGATATTCCTAAACCATGAAAATTACTATTAGACCTAAACATATGACATCATCATCCTATAGCCCATGACTTAGTTGGTAAGAACATTAATTACTACATTACTAGCCTCATTCAACTTAGTAACTCAAGGGTACTATATAAGAATATCCATACCATTATAATTAGATTAACTTCTTTCATACACTATTTCAAGCCTACCAATTCACCTTTCATACAACTAACCCCATGGATACAGAATCTACTAAATTCAAATAACAAGATCCCCACTTTACTACTTCTAAACTTCTTGGTTTATGCTTCTAACTCTAGATTATATGCTATCATAGGATTTTGAGAAGGAATCTGAAAGCACATCCCATAGATATCATATTTCTTGCACTAAGACATCAAAACTATCTGACCATAAAGCACATCCCATAGATATCATACTACTTCATCAATAAATGGTTTATGGGGAAATTGAAAATGAATGACTCTAATTCTTTAGTCAGCTAAAGCATAGCATGAATGGACCTTATCCATGCTGAGAATGATATCAAAATCAGTCATATCTTGGTTACAAGATCTACTGAAGTGATTTTTCTGATATATTATAACTGAGTAGTTTTTGTGTACCCATTTGGCTATGATAGACTTACCCACTAGGGTAGATATTGAGGAAGGATTTATTAAGCTTCCGGTATAGACACCAAAACTAACAGCTATATAGAGATTTCAAATAAAAGTAAATCTTTTTGGTTTAACAAACCATACATACGAAGATGAAATACTTGTAACGTACCATTAACTACATCAGGATAGCTTTCCTAATCATGATGGTACTAGAGTGAATACAATTAATTTTGGCGCTACCCACTGGTGGAACTAAAAGTTGTGCCCTACTGTGTTGGGCGACCTACTGGAGTTGATGATTGATTTGACTGGCCCTATTAGAGCAAATCTCTTCCCCTTTGGGCAACTACATGATATTCCCAGATCCTATGGCCTAACTATACACACACCCTTATCATTCCTACCATATTCTCCGCAAAGCGGATTGGTATGACTACTATCATACCATCCTAGGTCTTGGAGCCTGGCATTCAATCCCAACTATCATTCTTGAACATTGGCACTGGTATAGTAGCTGAAGAAGGACCTGGGGTTCGGAATTGTTTGTGCAAATAGAAATGGTTGCCACTCTTTAACCTTGACTAAAAACTACCTATTCTGACCTTCTTACTCTCTCTCCCTTTCTCTCTATATTTCTCCTTCCCACTCTTATAAGCATGAACCATAAGCCTAGTTAGGACAATAACCTAATGATCATTCTGAACAACTACTGAATAAGCTAAGGTAATGAAATTAGATATGAATTTAATGTAAGAGATATGCTTATTCAGGGGATCTTCTTAAATAGGGAGATGTGTGGGCTGCTTCCCATTCATTCTTCTACTGTTTCTCGTGGGAGACATGTCTATAAGCCAAATTGTTAATGATTTAGAATGATTTTTAAATAGAGCTTCTGATCATTCACACGACATAAATACTGAGAGAAGGGAAACTTTTCCTAAAACATCTTGTAGCCTTTAGTCCATAATGTGGCATGCTTCACACCTTCGAACAAGACAATACTCAACGTGGCTTTCAAGCTCCCTAGGACACTGCAAAACCATAGGTTCTGATATAAAGTATTATAACGACTCAAGGATACCCCCTAGTTGCGACAATGGTTCTCATAAGTGACCACAAGCTAAACCATGGCTTGGTACTTGCTATGAGCACTAAATAATATATTGATAATGAAAATATGTGAAAACAAATGAATAAAGCCATAAGGTTCAAATACATAAAATGTAATTTAAACCATAAGTCTAAATGTCAGATTACATACTAAAAAGAATGATCAAACAACTGATAAACTAACTAACTATTTTAATGAAAGAAAGCTCTAAAAGCCTTTAACTGACTGAAGAGTTGATGGGACAAGCCCCAACTAAGTCCAAACTAAACTACCTAGAAAAAAAATAAAAACATTGAAATAACTTAATAGGTCCTCGACATATAATTACTTACCACAACTACTGCTAATAGGATGAACTATCTAAATGCAGTAAGGAAACTACGCATTTGAACTTATGATATTAAACATTATACCACAAAGAAAAGTATGTAATTAGTACTTTCATTGTACTGGTATATGAGATAAGGTTAGGCTGAAATACATGGGATCATATGGCTAAGATAATGACTGGATGAACAATATGAAATAACGGATGCATCAAAATATGTGAAACTGTAAAATCTGAGAAGGCATGACCAAGCATATAACATGATACTTAATTAGTCTATAAACTGAAATACTGAAATCTGGTAACTTAATAACTAATGAACTGTATGCAATGGTCAAGCAAACCTAAATTGAATTCTATACTGAATATTGAACTAAGACTGTAAAAGGTATCATCTAACTGATATGCCCAAATATGATCTATTTGGTGTCCAACCTGTAACCTCAGTAGGGAGGTGTTAGCACCGATCCACGTGTACTATCAATGGTTGTGTGGATCCATTAAACTAATGTCCTAAAGGACTATGGAATCACGCTCATTTGGAAGGTTCTTTAATAAGATATGTGTTACCATCAACTGGTAGGTAAACAATTTATCAACCTCAACTGGCAAGTTGATATCTCTAACCTACTCTGGCTGTGTATTTCTAGAACTAACAGACATCTATTAAAGGTCACACCCTCTACTGGAAGGTGAGCCCCTATCTCTAGGTTGGCTCGGTGCTAAATCCTACTCGCAATTGAATAACACTGATTACTGGAGTGAACTAAACTTAACTGAGGAATTAATCATTCATGATAACTAACTAAATGACAACTCTAATAATTTATCTAAAAATGTTCTGATAATACTGAAATTATAATGTTCTGATAATACTGAAATTATATAAATAACTAAGTATCGGGTGTTCATAACCCTCTAGCACTGAATAAACATAACGATAAGTACATATGAAGATTTAGAAACCATAATAAAGGATCATTTCTCAAAACACAATATTTTGACATTTAATCAAACACACGGGAGCCATGTATTTAAGCATGTGAATGGGTAAAGCATGTGATTGAAAACAAAGTTACAATACTAAAACCATGATTTATGGATTTAACACGAGGATTTCAAAACTCAAATCATATAAGGGCTCATTCTATCAATAAACACTAGTAACATAACTTTTAATCAAAATCAATAACAACTTCATGGAGACAATTCATCATAAACATGTAAAAACTCATAATTTATATCAAAAGGGATTCTTGGACTTCCTGGGTGAAAAGGGCCCACGGATGAACATCACACATACCTTAAATCCTTAAACTTCAAATAGAAATAAAATCTTAATGTTTTTCTTAAAAGTTCTTAGATTTGGGAACTTGATTTCTTGGTTTTCTTGAAGATAAAGGAATGAAATTGATGAACTTGGGGGATGACTAGGTTTTGTTTTTGTGAGGAAATTTTAGAATATGGGCAAATAGTGCCCTAACCAATATTTTATTTCATGTTTTTATGAATTGAATTAATGGGAAAAGACGTAACTACCCCTTAAGAAATTAAATCCACAACTAGAATGTGGATTAAAGGTCCACCGCAATGCGATGAAGGGCTCATCGCAATACTCACTGTGATGCACCACTATCGCGGTGAGATTCTGGAATTTAAAACCAAACATGAACCAATCCTTCTTCAGAAAATGAGAAAATTCCTCGAGACATGCTTCTTATATCCCTGAACATGAATTAACTCAAAAAGCTACGTCTTAGGGTCGGGAAGACCCATTTAAAAATCCTCAAATCTAAGAGGGAAGAAATATAACTAAGTACCCAATACTAAGTGAAAATTTTAGACTTTAATCCTCTTATGCATGTAACTCGGAGCTGAAATAAGCTAAGAAAAGTATCGGGTATTATATTTTTTCAGCCACAACTTGAGTCCGTGCACCAATTATATATGTAATTATTAATGATATGATATTGTTAATACCGATGAATTATGGAAATAGACTCTACCTTACTTCGCTTCTCATAATCAGTTACTTTAGCCCTTGTGGGGCTTGTCATTTTATTTAGCCCTCATGGGGCTTGCACTTTACATTATCCCTCATAGGTCTTGCTCTCTATTATTTACATTAATCAGGATTTTTTGATGATATGATGATACTCGGCAAGGTCGGAGGATATTATGATGATACCCAGGAAGGCTCAAGGATATTATGATGAAATGATGATGCCCAACAAGGATGAATGATAATATGATGATGTGATGATACCCATCAAGGCTGGAGGATAATATAATGATGTAAATATACCCGGTGAGGCCCGAGGATGATGATGATGATGATGATGATGATAATGGTTATGGTATTGGGAGTTCGTTGCATTTATTCATTTATGTGCATCGCCTATCACCAATATGTGCCTATGTTTATCAGCCGGTTTGGGATGATTGCATAGATTTGGGTGACAATTATGCCTTGTGTTTTTTATATTTATTAAACCTTCTGAGCCTGGGGCGGTAGAGGCACGCATAGGCTTGGATATTTATTTGGTTATACGGCATATCCGACTGCTCATGCTATTAATAATATTATTAATATCATTGTTATAATCATTGTTATTTTTAGCTTATAAAAAATTGGTCATTGATTCAGTATCGAGACTGAGGTATGATTCTGGCATCTTCTATCTTATGATTTTATTATTATACATGATTAAATCCATGATGAGGTAAATGGATTAGAAACCGTGAGCATGTTAGTACTAAATCCTTATAAGATTATAATGAGGGTTTAAAATAAAGATATGATTATCTAGATTATGCTTCCAGTTGACCTTATATCTATATGTGTTTATATTTAGCTATATGTAGCCATGGTATTACCGTATATTCTTTCCTTCCTTTGTTCAGATTGTATTTTTATTTCTTGGCAGTGTATACTTATATATATGTCTACTTTCTTCTTTTACTTTCATATATTGGCGAAAGATATACGACATAGTATTGAGATTCCTAGTATGGTTAGAATTAGATAGCGAACCCGTTGTATTCCTTAGCCTTAATATGTTAAGCCTCTTGGACATAAATAGGATAGGTTATCCTTGTTATCTCATTGGCATTCTTATATAGTTTTTGAACATTGGGTGTAGTTCCCATTCTTTTTTATATGTTATATATATCTGATTTATCTTTGTAGCTCTTTTGGTAGTTTCCTACTGAGTACTATTTATTTACTACTCATTTTATACTTCTGCAGCCTACAGATCATAGGTATGAGTTATCATCATTGATGGGAGGGTCGTGTGGAGTAAACACAATTCAGAGACAAGACTGAGCTCCCGACATTTAGAGTATTGCTATCTCTCTTTTATGTATTACACTAGTCTCTATGTTGTATTCGAAGATAATATATATAAGTGTATTCATTTTTACTTCACTTTTAAATCCTATTATTGTAGAAGCTCTTGTACCTATATCACTAGGCTTTAGAATTTCATTTTATATTTGATTCACCTATTTCATCTATTATGCATTCCTTCTATATAAAATTGGGTAGTTTGTTACTTGTCATTTTAGAATATGGGTTGGCTTGCCTACTTGATGGGTCATAGTACACGCCATTATGACTTGAGAAATTGGGTTGTGACATATAAATACAACATATATTTTGAAAAAGAAAAAAATGTGAATGTGGTTATCAAAAAATAGTTTATGTAATTTTGATGTTAAAATAATTATTTATATTTATTTTAAAATATTTTAAAAATATAATAGGGGAAAATGAATCGTCCATTTTTTTCATTTTTTCAAAATTTACATAAATTAAAATGCAGACTTATTTTAAAAAATTATTTAGGTATAAGAAGAATAAAAAAATAATTAAAAAAATAGCGAGCAAAAATTAGGTACCAATAGTTTCTCCTGATTGATCGAGGATTAGCATGAAAATCTTTAGGCAATCACCTTGACGTAACCAATTTTTTGTCAGGAGAAATAGAAAGTTAGAAAGAATATGTCCAAGCTTTGATTTTTGAGTACCTACATATTGCTAACTACATGACAAATCAGGAAAATTGTTGGTCGAATCATAGCAAATTTTGGTCAACCACAAAATTTTCCTAGCATAGAATTATGGTGACCATGGGATCCTTCGAAGGTGATTGCTAAAAATTTAGCATGAATGGAATCATGCATGTGCTTATCCCTGAATTAGTGTTTGAGATAGCTAGAAATGAGGAGACATTGACTAGCAATATATGCTGAGGATTTTGCGAGAAAAAGGACTTGAATATTTTTTACTGCTGAACCAATGTCAGATTAAGATGACACTGGGGTATGACACTACAAAAAATAGGATAATTGAGTCGAGCTGAGTTGAGTTTCTTCACAGAAATCCTTGATATTGCTAGGGATGGTTGAGATTTCATATGTTGCCCCAATTTGTTGCTAAGAGAGTAGTTCCACATTGTAGTGCATTGTTCTGGAAAATAGGTAAAAGGTTGAAAAGTACTGGTTGTTGTTCAAATATTTTAAATTAAAATTGGATGTAAGTAGTAGAGTGTAGATATACAAACTAGTATTGTTGTTGTCATTTGTGGAGGGCTCCGACTGATAGGGAAATGACTAAAACGTAAAGAGCCTCCATCGGTTGAGCAATTGTTGAAAAATAAAAGCCATCTGACTAGCAGAAAGTTGAAGAATAAGACATCTAACTAATAGGTACATATTTAAGAATAAAAGCCATCCAACTAGTGAGTACTTGTTGAAGAGTAAAGCCTTTGACTGGCGGGGTAGTTGCTTAAAAGTAAAAGCCTCCAATTAGAAGGGCAGTTACTTAAGAGTAAAATCCTCGTTCTAGCAAGGTAACCTTCGATCTGAAAAGAATGATGGTACTACTACTGGTATTTGATACTACTGTGATAGTGGCTTTCTTGCTGCTAAGATAGTGGAGTTGGATGCATTTTTTTGGTGTGAATTTCTAAGTGGTAGGTCATGCTTTATTTGCTGAAATATGATTCTCCAATATGGCACAGCGTTCTGTTACTTATGTATATCCTCCGATGTGGCAGGGCAACCCCCTTATTGGTGCACAACTTCTAATATAGCGAGGAGTCATATTACTCATTCGTATTCTCCGATACAGCAAAAGATTACTTAACTTGCTTATGTACAATATTTGAAATATGAAAATTTGCCTTTGTTTGCTTATGTACAATCCTTAAAATGCAGAATCTTGACTTTATCTGCGTATATATATTCCTTGAAACATGGGATTTAAACTTTTTTTGCTTATATACAGTACTCAGAATGTGGGAGTTTGACTTTTTTTACTTATATATAGTCTTCAGAACGTGGGAGCTTGACTTTGTTTTCCTATATACAATTGATTGAAATGCAGGATCTTGACTTTTGATGCACTCTTTATTTGGCAGAGTTATTTGACGTAATTTGATGGTGATTCTTCAATTGTCAAAGTTATTCGATACAGTCAGGAGGACAAATCCGATTAGTGGAGTTTATTTGAAGAACTAAAATAGCCTAATCTTCCTATGAGGGGCCCCTTTCTCTGTTTCCCTAACTCAAGTCTTTGGTGTACCTACTAAATAATTCAGACAAAATTCTTAGGACTTGTTAGGATAAATGTATATGAAAATAAAGTAAGGGAAGAGTATTTTGGCTCATGTTGTAGTGATAAGCTGCATGATTTCTCTAATCCCCTGTAAAAGCTTGACTCAGTGTCATCTCTTACAATTTTTTAGTCCCTGCACTCAAGCAAAAATTATCATTTGGGAGGGGATGTTGATTTTTGTCGACTTGTAGATATTGGCTTTGTCTACGAAATCCTCCAACATATTCTCGGCTGCCAAATCATCCCCAAATCTAAAGGCCTAGTTGGTGGAAAAGTAAGAAAGTATTTTAAAATGTATATATGTATTTTCAAAAATAGGGTACTTATATATTTAGTATATATAGTAATCCTCTGTCGTTCTTAGATTATGACATTTCCTAAAATCTGTCGAGCCTCCATTTAATGATCGCAATCCACGTAGCTTTATCCTTCGAGTAAAACTACTCTAACATTTATTGATGCCACGATATATTTGGCAGCATAATTTCTTATATTCTGTTGCTATACTATGAGCAAAAGGGGGTTTTTAAAAAGGTAAGACCGAACCTTTTAGGTAGTCTATGTTTCCTAAAAATAGGAATCTGTTTTGTACATAGTTCAAAGAAAAAGAGGAAAAAAACATATGAAATGCAATGAATGAGCTAGACTCGGGATGCCAGCGTATCTTTATATAGGAATCACGTCATTTCATAGTTCAATAAAAAAGATAAAGTAAGAAAATGCAATGACCAGGACAGACTTAGGCTGCTTACATATCCAAGTGGAATCAGTTCTGGCCATATTTTAGTACAACAAAAAAGTAAAATGTGAAGGGACCTAATTCGCTAAGGATTGCCTACATATCCTACCAAGAAAAGTTAGGTCAAATAAAGTTCTGAATAAATGAAAGGATGATTTTTTTGGGTTTTTATAAGGGAAATGGGACCCAATGTGGGTTGCTTGTGTAACCTGCTATGGGAAGTCGGGCTAACACTTTTCTTCATCTTGGTAATGGAATATCTTCTTCATAACTAATTCTCTTGGTTTGAATCTTTGAGGACTAAATTTCTTATTGAATACCATGACAATTCCATTTTGATAGAGTTAGCAATGATAGACTGCATCTAATATCTTCTCATCAATGAGCATAAACTGTTTGATCCTTCTACAAATCTATTTTGTGTCATCAAGATCGACCTTTTGAATGATCCTCAATGAAGATATTTTAACTTTTGTAGTTATTATCGATTTTGAACCGTAAATCCATATGTACGGAGTTTCCTTAGTAGTTGTCCTGATCATGGTGCGATAGCCAAGAAAAGCATATAGTAGTTTTTATGTCATTCCCTATTACCATCTGCTATCTTCCTTAATATTCTGTTGATATTGTTGTTTGTAGCCTCCACTAATCCATTTATTTAAAGTTGATCTGTGTAATACCCCATCAGTTGTTATTTCAACTCAGCCCTTAGTGAGTGTACAAGACACTTAGAACATGAAAATAAAACTAACTGTTGGGTACTTAGCCTCATTTTTTTGACCACTTATACACCATCTTTAAATTGATCTTCCCAAACTCGAGACATAGATTTTTGAGTTGATTTATGTTCAAAGGTGTAAAGGGATTTCTCGAGAAAGTTTTGGATTTTTCAAAAGGGGTATGAGATGTGTTTGGATTTCCAAAATAGTAAGTCACTGCAATTACAAGGTTGGTGGTACCTATAGCGGTCATACCTATAGCGCTCGGGTGGTGCTTATAGCGGTTGAACCAATAGATCTCATAGGTGCCTATAGTAGTGGAACAAATATTGCTCAGAAGTAATCCTCAAAATTGTAATTTTAGAAGATATTAGGTTGCCGCAATTACACCGCTCGACGGTACCTATCGCGGTGGAGCCACTATCACTGAGTGGTGAGCCTCAAAATCAGGATTCATCTAAAACTTTTAATTCCGAGGGGCATTCTTGTCTTTTTCTTAAAGGCCCAAGTGGTATAAGTAAAATATTTGACGTCTACTCATTCCTTACCAAATATCTCTCCAAGAAACCCTAAAGCGTAAACCGTAACTCTAAGAAATCCAAAGTTCTACCATTCTTTATTTCAAGATAACCAAGAATTCAAGTTTCTGTGTTCAAAAACGTCAAGAAGAAGCTTCAAGAATGCCATTAGGGATTTAAAGTTCAAACTTCTACATCCAATTAATCAAATATGGTATATGGGGTTATGAACAAGGATACTCCTTTTGCCCTTGTGACAAAAGCTAGTTTTAAAGTTGAGTTTACATGAAATTACATGATTTACAATTTAGGGCTTATACCCAAATACAATTGTTTGATCCTTATGAAATTACAAGTGATTTAACTGTTGAATTTCATGACTATTTTCACATACTTTTGCGTGTGACTTGATCTTTTTTATTGAGCATTGAATTTAATTATCTTGTCTTGAATTTTTAAATTATTTCAAGGTTTTTGTTATTGAAAATGAATTGGGATAATTTGACATGAGTTACTAGAAAAGGTTTTTAAAGCCCTATGTTTTAGCCTTGAAATTTTAAGAAAGATAATGTTTAAGTATTAGTTGAAAAGAACGTATTCATATTTTAAGTAATATTTTGATCTTTTTATCATTAGCTAAGATATGGAATCAATACAGTTAGTTTTGATTATAGTTTAAAACAGATAGACGCATAATTGGTTTTCATTACAAACCTTTATGCCAATTTTAAGGTTGATTTCCTACAGAATGAGCATACAAATTAAAGGGAGTAATATTTACCATCGAGTTGGGTATGATTCTAAGGTATCCTACCCCAGAACTATGAGCCACTATAGGTGTTAATACCGCTAGTGGGTACAGTATAGTGATCGCCCTAGCTAGGTTCTATTCTGATGACAAGGGTAGAAAAACTCTACCAACGTGGGTAAGAGACGTTGGACTCCATGATAGATTACATGGTTTATGTCGGTTAGAAGAAACTCCCACAAGAAAGAGTAAAGATGCAATTTTTAGCAATAAGTGTTATGACTCATAAATATTTTCCATCTTCTACATATTCATGTTTTATTATTTCATAGTAAATATTTTAGTCGAGCCGAGGTGAGTCATTTACACTTAGCATGTATCCTTTGAAAGATTTGTTTAAATATGGCATTATTGTTGTAGTTATGCATTCACCCCCATATGCTCAGTACATTCCAAAATTACTGATCCGCATATATGTCTATGTGATACATGGTTTAATAATGTAGGTTCAGGTGCCTAGTTCCAGTAGCGTGATTTACCATGAGCATCTCCATCTGCATCCCGATAGCTGGTGAGTCCTCATAGTTTGGGGACCTAGTTATTCAAATTTCTTGATTATTAAAGTCGATTGTTCTATTTTTTTCAGTCAGTTCGAGTCAATTGGGGGTCTGTCCTAGCGGCTCTCTAGTTGTTAGTAGTAGAGGCTTGTCAGACTGCTAGTTATATTTTAGATTTTAAGTGTTGGTTGTCTAGAGTTTTAAGTTAAATACTTTCAGACATTATGTTCACTTCAATCTAGTTTATTTCAGACAATACTTAGTATTTTAGTATTTTTTACATACCTTGATTGGTTTATTATGAGTTTTAGTTTTAGTAGAAGGCTTAAGGCGTTAGCTTGAGACTACTCATAGTCTTGAACACCATGTGACGTCTCGGTACATATTTTTGGGGCATTACAAACCTGGTATCAGAGCCTAAGGTTTAAAGAGTCCTAGAGAGTCAGACAAGACACTTTACGTAGAGTCTGGATCATGGGTGTAAAGCACGCCACATTTATGAGAAAAAAACTACAGAAAAATTTAGGAAATCATCCTTTTCTTTTATGAATCTATCATAGTTACAGTTGTCTCTATCTGCTTTAACTTATGGTATTACTTAACAGTTGAATATACCTCCTTACCGAGCTAATACACACAGAGATAATGACCAGCCACCCCAGCATACTTATCTTGTGAATGAGAATGTATCCCATGCTGAATTTTTGGCTAAATTTTAGGGTAATCCCTATAAAGCTCTCTAAGCCCTACTTAGTTTCCACACTAGTGGGTAAGTTAGTTGTTTATAGATGAATCTATACAAAGTGTCCTATCACTTTTCTTCATAAGATTATATTAGCATATTTAATAGAGTTAGACATGGTAAATTTTGATATTATTCTAGGCATAGTTAGCTTTATTCTTGTTATACATCTATAGATTGTCTCACTTGAATAGTGAATTTTTAGTTTCCTGATGACTCAGTCTTTGAGTGGGAAGGAAATTTAGTATCTCCCAAGAGCCATTTCATATCCTATCTTAAGGCCGAAAAGTTGATATCAAAAGGTTTCCTTTATTATTTAATTCTAGTCAAAGAGACTAAATTTGAGTCTCTAACAGTTCAGTCTGTCTATGTAGTCAATGTGTTTCCTAAAGTCTTTCCCAAAGATCTACAAGGGGGACCTCCCGATAGACAAATAGAATTTGCATTGACCTTTTTCCTGATACTCAGCCCATCTCTATTCCCCCATGTCGTATGGCTCTAGAAAATCTTAAAGTATTAAAAGAATAGCTTAAAGACCTTGTAGATTAAGGGTTTATAAGGCCCAGTGTTTCTCCATGGGGTGCTCCCATCATATTCATGCGTAAGAAAGATGGCTCTCTTTGAATGTGAATCGACTACCCTCAGTTGAATAAAGTCATAATCAAAAACAAATATCCTCTTCCTAAGATTGATGATTTATTCAAACAACTCCAAGGTGTAATCTACTTCTCCAAGATAGACTTTAGATCCGGCTATCACCAGCTAAAAGTAAGGGAATGTGATATCCCAAAGACAGTTTTCATAACCCGTTACGGTCACTTTGAGTTTCTAGTCATGTCCTTTGGTCTAAAAAAACCCCAGCAGCCTTCATGGACCTAATGAACTAAGTGTTCAAATAGTATTTGGATATGTTTGTCATAGTATTTATTGATGATATCCTTGTTTATTCCCATAATGTGGATAGCCATGCACACCATCTTAGAATTGTGTTTCAAACTTTTAGAGATCAACAGTTATTCGCAAAATTCAGCAAGTGTGGATTTTGGCTAAGGTCAATAGCTTTCCTCGGCCATATTATTTTCGGTGATATCATTAGAGTGGATCATTAAAAGATCGAAGTAATAAGAAACTAGCCTATACTGATCTCTCCATCAGACATCAGGAGTTTCTTAGGTTTATCTTGCTATTACCAACAATTTATTAAGGGTTTTTTATCTATTACATACCCTTTGTCGAGATTGACTCAAAAGAAAGTTATGTTTCATTTGTCAGATTCCTGTGAGAAAAACTTTTAGGAGTTGAAGGTCCGAGTTACTTCAGCCGTAGTTTTGGCATTAACTAATGGTAAAGATGGATTTATTGTTTATTATGATTCTTCTAGGGTTGGTCTGGATTGTCTTTTGATACAGAGAGGTAAGGTCATAGCCTATGCCTCAAGACAAGCTCAAAAATATACTGTCCCTTAAAAATATTAAGTTATATTGGGAAGGCAGCATATAAGCTCGATCTACTAGTAGACTTGACATCTGTCCATCCAATGTTTCATGTCATCATGTTAAACAAGTGCATCGGTGACCTAGCAGTAGTAGTTCCTCTAGAAAGCACAGTTATTCAGAATAACCTTTCATACGAAGAAACTATAGTTAAGATTCTAGATCACCAGATTCATAGATTAAGGAACAGAGAAGTTCCCTTAGTCTAAGTTCTTTGGCAGAATCAGTCCGTTGAGGGCCCCACTTGGGAAGAAGAAGAAGATATGCAAACCAAATACCCTTATTTTTTTCCCAATTTTAGACTCAACTTAAGGTAACAATTTTGTCCAGATTATCTCTTTTTCCATTCTCACTTCCAACTGTATATCATCATATTCATATCACTTTATGCATTCATAAACCAGTTCAGTCATGTAACCATGTTGTCAGTCCTACGAGTTCAGTGCATAATCCCAGTCCCTTCACATTCTCAGTTTATCCATTCTCATTCGAGGAATAATATTCCAAAGGGGGATATCTTGTACTACCCCATACATTCTTCGTTCAGATCAGCCCTTAGTGAGTGCACAAGACACTGAGAATATGAAAATAAAACTAAGTGTTGGGGACGTAGCCTCATTTTTTTTAACTATTAAATATCAACGATCTTTAAATTGATCTTCCTGGCCTCAAGCCATAGATTTTTTAGCTGATTAATGTTCAGAGGTTTAAGGGGTTTGTCTTAGGGAAGTTTTGGATTTTTTTGAAGAGCTTTGAGATGTGTTTGGATTTCCAAAATAGTAGGTCAGTGCAATTACACTGCTTGGCAGTGCGTATTGTAGTGGCACCATATAGTACACGTACTTTTCCTAGCTCAATTTTACTTATAAAATATCAAGGATCCATTTCAAAAATGAATAACACTTGACATATGTATAATTTTCAAGCTCTAGACCTACCAATTTGTAGATAATTGGCTTAGCTTTCTGATGATACCAATTTTGCCTTAATTCGATACTCGGTTGAGAAGTTATGGGGATTTTAGTAAAAAAAGTAGGGCATTTCGACAGTCACCGCATCGCGGTGAAGGACAAAATCACAACTGTCCAATTTCCAGTGGAGCACTACAATTTTATCACGTCAAGTGAAACTCTAGTTCCCGTTCATCATTTTTCCTGAAACTCATCGTGATTTTTCTATACCGCTAAAAATTCCTGAATAGACTGATACTGCATAGAAGAGGAGTGAAAAATGGCACTCATCCTTTTACATTGGCGCAACACCATGACGTCGCATCGCGCTATAGCCTAAAATGGCAATGGTCCCTTATCCAGTGAGCCATAGCGATATCCCCACATCACGGTGGGGCCAAAAATTGGGATTTAGTTTCCGAACTTAATTTTTAAAGGGCAATCTATTCTTTTCCTCAGCCCCCAATTCATGAATAACACTGAATTAATCCTATTCCAATCATTGTATGCTCACATTTCATCAACTTTCTCTCAATGAAACCCTAGAACATTAAAACTTAATTCAAAAGAAATCCAAATTCATTTATTATTTCTCCCAGGAAACTTAAAATTCAAGGTTTCCAATTCAAGATAATGAAGAATCCATCTTCAAAAGCACAAATATGAATCCAAAATCAAGTGTTCTAATCAATTTCATCAATTAAGGTATGTGTGGTTTTTCAACAAGAATAATCCTTTCATTCTTGTGCCCCAAATTAGCTTTTGAAGATAACTTTTTTATGAATTTACATGAATTTTAAATTAGGGTTCATACCCAATATTGTTATTTTCAAGATTATGAGGTTTCAAGTGATATAGATGTTGAATTGCATGTCTGCGATTGTATTTTCATGCGTATTGAAATAATTTCCAGTTTTAGACTTGAATTGTCAATATTTTCATTACTTAGCATGAGTTTTATGATGATTTGACATGAAATAGATGCATGGGTTCCTGGCCCTAGTTTTAATGTTGTAATTTCAAGAAGATTACACTTTTAAATATCCTATGAATTGTGATATTCTAATTTTGAACAAATATTTGATCTTTTGATCTTAGTTTAGATATGGAATCTACTTTAAAGATTTAGCTACAATTTCCAGTAAATAGATTTACAAGAGTTTTTTATTATAAACCCTTATATTAGTTTTTAAATATGGATTTCCAGCAGAATAAGCATACAGATTAAAGCGAGTAGTATTTAGCATCGAGTTGGGTCAAGATTATCAGATTATTCTCATTTTTATATGGATGAATGATACATATGTGATCACTTAGATTACATTATACTCCTTGGCAAGAGTATGACACCTCTCCCCAAGATGAGGTTTTCTTATATGAGAACTAGACGTTGGAAACTATGATAGCTCACATAGTGTATGTCTGTTAGAAGAACCTCTCTAATAGTAAAGCCTTGTAGAATAGTTTTAAAAGTATTTTCCTAATAGAAAAGACTATAGAATAATCATAACAGAAAAAATTTCAGAAAATAAGTATAAAGTCTCACGACTTCATTTAGATATTGTTTTATATAAGTCATTAGCTATGAGATTTCAGACTTCATATTTCAGATTTAAAAGTGATTCCTTTCTACACTTAGATAGCATGATTTAAAGCTATAATAGAAGGACAAATTTTAGAAAATAAATCTTATGACTCACTAGATCTATGCAACCTGTTTTGCTACTCATGATTAAGATTTTTAATTTTTCGATATTCCAGCTTATGTGAGTCATCTACATTTAGAATGAATTTTTTTAAAAATTTCTAATAATATTAAGATATTGATTTACTTATGCATTCACCCCTATATAATCAGTACAATCTAGAAGTACTGATCCACATAAATGCTTATGTGCCCCATTCTCTCATAATGTAGGATCAGGTGCTCAGTTTTAGTGACGTTAGTGATTTTAAGTATCTCTATCTACATCCTAACAGTTGGTGAGTCCTCATAGTTTGGGGACTTAGTCTTTTAGTTTTTCATATTACTAGTATAAATGATTCAGTATTCGTAAACAGTTTGAGTCAACTGGGGATTTGTCCCAGTGACTCTCTAGTTATTAATAGTAGAGGCTTGTCAGACTACTAGTTATGACTTAGATTTTCAGTATTGGTTGATCAGACTTTCAAGTTTATTATTTTCAGATATTATATTCAGATAATTTTAGTTAAGCTTAGATAGAATTCAACATTTTAGCTTTGATTATATGTCTATATTCCTCTATCATGAGCTTCACATATAGTAGAAGGTTTATAGTGTTAGCTTAATGCTATCGTAGTCTTAAGAACCGTGTGATATGTTATGACCCTTTTTCGAGGCATTACAAACTTAGTATCAGAGCCAAAGGTTACAAGAATCCTAGAGAGTCAGTCAAGTCATGTTACATAAAGTTTTGATCATGGGTGTGAAGCGTGCCACATTTATGAGCAAGAGGCTATTGGACATTTTTGGAAAATAATCTCTTTCTTTCATGATCTATCGTAATTACAATATTTCTATCTACTTTTAACTCATACTCTTACAAAATTGTTGATTATACATCCTCGCCTAGCTAATGACCACAGAAATGATAACCAGCCACCCCAGCCTGCTTACCCTCTGAATAAGAATATATGCCATGTTGAATTTTGGGTTTCCTTTCAAGCATTATCATATGCTATGACTGCTAATAATCAGGGAAACCATCAGGTGGAAATCCTACTTCAGCAGAATAGGGATTTAGCAGTAGCTAGAATCCGAGACTTCATGAGTATAAATCTACCAGAGTTCTTTGGGTCCAAAGCAAGTGAGGATCCATGACTTTATTTAGATGAGTTGAGGAAGATCACCTAGATTATGCATGTTTCTGAATAGGAGAGTGTAGATTTGGCTTCCTATAGATTGAAGGATGTAGTGTATGATTGGGTGGTTATGTAGAAGAATGATAGAGATGAGAATGCAGCTTCTATAAGTTGGTAGATGTTTCACAATATATTTCTAGATAAGTTCTTTCCGCGTGAAGTAATAAAAGCTAAGGTAGAAGATTTTGTAAACCTAATGCAGGGCTCGTTGATAGTGAAAGAGTATAACCTTAAGCCCAACCAGTTGTCGATATATGACCCTGATACGATAGCTAAACCTAAGGATAGTATGAGTAAGTTTGTTACTGGAGTATCTGGTTTTGTAGTCAAGGAGTGTAGGACTGCCATGCTTATTGGGGATATAGATCTTTCTAGGTTGATGATTCATGCCCAACACATTTAGGTAGAAAATTTAAAAGGAAGAGAGAGGAGAAATAAAAAGCCTAGAACTTGGAACTTTGAGTATGGACAGACAAAGTATGTAAGGGAATCATTTTTAGTTTCAAAATTATTCATCTATGCCTGCACCATCTTCAACCAGTGCTCCCTCTCCCAGAGCAAGATAGGAGTAATGGCGTAAGACTTCTATGTCCAGATCTTAAAATAGTATGAGTGGAAAACCTAGTTATCCTCCATGTGCTAAGTGTGGTAAGAATAATCCTACTTAGTGCTTGCTGTGATAGAAAGGTTGTTATGGTAATGGTAAGCTGGGACATGAAATCAAATAGTGTCCACATGATAAGAAGGGAAACAGAGATGTTTGTCCCTAGACTTAGGCTACTATCGTACCTACCCTTTGAGGTATCCCTTTCCCTCCTTAGGGCACATCATCCAATACTGGTGGCGGTCAGTGCCAGAATCAGTTTTATGCTTTACCAATCCATCTGGAGAAGAAGGATTCAACTGATGTTGTTACTGGTATTCTTTATGTCTTTTATCTTGATGTTTATGTATTGTTAGAACTTGTGTCAAATTTGCCTTATATGACCCTCCTGGTTGCAGTAAATTTTTAAATAGGTCCTAAAATGATCCCTAAGCCCTTCTTAGTTTCTACCCCAGTAGGTTATTCATTTATTGCCAAACAGATCTATAGAAAGTGTCCTATTATTGTCCTTCATAAAGTCTTGTTAGCAGATTTAATAGAGTTATATATGGTTGAATTTGACCTTATTATTGGTATGGATTGGCTCAATTACTGTTATGCATCCATAGATTGTCACACCTGAGTGGTGAACTTTCAGTTCCAAGATGAGCTAGTCTTTTAGTGGGAAGGTAATTCAGTGTCTCCCAGGAGTCATTTCATATCCTATCTTATATCCAGAAAGTTGATCTCTAAAGGGTGTATCTATCAAATAGTTCGAGTCAAAGACACTAAGTTTGATAATCCAACTATTTAGTCAGTTCATGTAGTTAATAAGTTTACTGATTTTTTTCCTAAAGATTTGCTAAAGGTACCTCTCAATAGGAAAATAGAATTTTGTATGGACTTTCTCCTAGATACTCAACCTATCTTCATTCCTCCATATCGTATGGCTCTAGCCAACCTTAAAGAGTTAAAAAGTAGCTTAAAGATCTATTAGATAAAGGTTTCATAAGGCCCAGTGTCTTTCCATAGGGCGCTCCCATCCTATTCATTCAAAAGAAAGGTAGTTCTTTACGAATGTGCATTGATTATCATCAGCTGAATAAAGTCACAGTCAAAAACAAATATCCTCCACTTAGTATTGATAAATTATTCGGCCAACTCTACGGTGCAATTTACTTCTCCAAGATAGATCGTAGATCCGGCTATCATCAGCTTAGAAGAATGTAATATGATATCCTAAAGACAACTTTTAGAACCCATTATGGTTATTTCGAGTTTTTAGTCAAGTTATTTTGTCTTACCAATGCCCCAGCAACCTTCATAGATTTGATAAACAGAGTGTTCAAATATTATTTTGACATGTTTGTCATAGTTTTTAAAGATGATATTTTTGTCTATTCTCATAGTGAGGATGACATGCAGACCACCTTAGAATTGTATTGCAAACTCTTAGAGATCACCAGTTTTTTGCTAATTTTTGAAAATGTAAATTTTGGTTAAGATCCGTAGTTTTCCTTGGCGATATTATTTCTAGTGATGGTATTAGAGTCGATCCCCAAAAGATAGAAGAAGTAAGAAACTAGCCTAAATCTATTTCTCAATCAAACATTAGAAGTTTTTGGGGTTTAGATGGCTATTATAGATGCTTTATTGAGAGTTTTACTTGTATTGCATCCCCTATGTCTAGATTAACTCAAAAGAAAGTTAAGTTCCAGTAGGCAGATTCATGTGAGAAGAGTTTTCAGGTGTTGAAGAATCTAGTCACTTCAGTCCTAATTTTAGCACTACCTGATAGTTTAGATGGGTTCGTTATCTATTATGATACATCTAGGATCAGTCTGAGTTGTGTTTTGATGCAGAGAGGTAAGGTTATAGCCTATGCCTCTGGACATCATAAGCCTCACAAAAAAAACTACCCTACCCATGACCTTGAGTTAGATATTGTTGTGTTTGCACTGAAGATCTAGAGGCACTATCTCTATGGGGTCCATGTTGATGTGTTTGTGGATTATAAAAACTTGCATATATGTTTACTCAGAGGGAGTTAAATCTTCCTAAGAGAAGGTGGTTAGAATTGTTGAAAGATTATGATATGAGTGTGCTGTATCATCCGGGCAAGGCCAATATAGTGTCAGACACCCTTAGTAGATTATCTATGGGCAGTGTTTCTCACGTAGAGAATATTAAGAAAGAGTTAGTTTGAGAAGTTCATTGGTTAGATAAATTGGGTGTGAGGTTGGTTGACTCAGTTGAAGGTAATGTTTTGGTTAAGAGTAGTTCAGAATCCTCTCTAGTGTTTGAAGTGAAAGAGAAGTAGGATATGATTCTAGTTTGGTAAAGCTAAAGGGTTCAGTTAAAAACCAAAAGGTTGAGGTTTTCTGCCAAAGGGGAGATGGTGTGTTGATATTCTAGAGTAGATTGTGTGTTCCATGTTTTGATGATTTGAGGCAGTGGATTATGGAAGAAGTTCATGGTGCACGTTAGTCCATTCATCCAAGAGCCACCAAGATGTACCATGATCTAGGGGAAGTCTATTAGTGGAGTGGTATGAAGAGAGATATAGCAGAGTTTTTAGATAAGTGTCAAACTTGCCAATAGGTTAAGGTAGAGCACCAAAGACTTGATGGTATGTTACAGTAGTTTGGTAGTCCCAATTGAAGAGGGAAAAGGTAATAGGGACTTTATGACTGGATTACCCCATTTGTGTCGACAGGATGATTCAATATGAGTTATTATAGATAGATTGACCAAATTAACTTATTTCTTTCTAGTTCACACGTCCTACACAGTTGAAGATAATGCTAAGCTATATATCAAAGAGTTGGTTAGATTGCATGTAGTTCCTTTGTCCATCATTTCAGATAGGAGTACTCAATTTACTTTTCAATTTTGGAAAGCCCTTTAGAAGGGTTTGGTACCCAAGTTCATCTCAGTTCAGCTTTTTATCCGTAGATAGATAGTTAGGAAGAGAGGACCATTCATACCTTAGAGAATATGTTGAGGGCATGTGATCTTGATTTCAAAGGCAATTGGATAACCACTGCCATCGATTGATTTTTTGTACAATAATAGTTACCATTCTAGTATTCAGATGGCCCCATTTAAGGCTCTTTATAGGTGGAGATATAGATCACCAGTCGATTGGTTCAAAGTGGATAAGGCCGCTTTGATTGGTCTAGATGTGGTGTTTGAATCCATGGAGAAAGTTCAGTTGATTCCTAAGAGATTGAAAGCATCTCAAAGTCGTCAAAAATCTTATGCAGACATAACAAGGAGAGATCTTGAGTTTGAAGTTTATGATCTTGTGTATTGAAAGGTTTCTCCCATGAAGAGGGGTGAAGTGATTTGGCAAAAAGGGGAGGGTACCCAATATGTAGGCCCCTACCAGATTTTGAGTCATGTTAGGAAAGTAGTGTATGAGCTTGAGCTACCCGCAGACTTGTCAGAGTTCATCTAGTGTTCCATGTGTCCTTATTGAAGAAGTGTATGGCGATTCAGCTATTATAGTTCCTGTAGAAAGTATAGATATTTATAATAACCTCTCATACATAGAAGTTCCAGTAGAGATTGTTGATCATCCAATCCGTAGACAAAGGAACAAAGAAGTTCCCATGGTCAAGGTTTTGTGGTGAAATCAGTCCGTTGAGGGTGCTGCTTAGGAAGCAGAAGCAAACATGCATACCAAGTATCCTAACCTTTTCTCCACGAACTCAGATTCAACCGAAGGTAACAGTCCTCCTCAATTTAGTTCTTTCCCAGTGTCAGATTCTGCCATATAGTTATCTTCATGTAAATTCATGCACTCACAGTGTAGTTTAGTCGTTCAGTATGTTTTAGATTTCAGTAATACATCTTGTTTTAGTTATGCATTACCAATACATAGAATCAGTCCCTCAGTATTTTCATTTTAACTAGTCTCATTCGAGGATGAATTTTTCCC
The DNA here is from genome assembly GCF_002878395.1 of Capsicum annuum. Taxonomy (NCBI): domain Eukaryota; kingdom Viridiplantae; phylum Streptophyta; class Magnoliopsida; order Solanales; family Solanaceae; genus Capsicum; species Capsicum annuum. Next base: position 94,194,222 of record NC_061122.1, on the reverse strand, counting down.
AGGGGGAGCTAATGTAATACCGCATACTTTTCCTAGCTCAATTTCATTCCTTGAATGTAAAGGATCAACTTCAAAAATGAATAACTCTTGATACATGTAGAATTTTCAAGTTCTAGACCGACCAATGTATAGATAATTGGCTTAGCTTTCCAACGATAATAATTTTTCCTTAATTCGATACTCGGTTGAGAAGTTATGGCGATTTTAGTGAAAATGATAGAGCATTTCGATAGGCACCACATCGCGGTGAAGGTCAAAAATGCAATTGTCCAATTTCTAGTGGAGCACCACAATTTCTTCATGTTGTGGTGAAACTCCAGTTCTCGTTTGTCCTTTTTCCAATATCTCATCAAGATTTGCTAGTATCACATCAAAATTCCAAAATGGACTGATATCGCATCACGGAGGAGTGCAAAATTGCACTCCTCCTTTTCCAGTGGCACAATAGTATTAACCCGCATTGTGCCAAAGGATAAAATGGCGCTCGTCCTTTATCCAGTGACACAACACAATGATACCACATCGCGTCATAGCCAAAAATAATAATGGTCCCTTATCCAGTGAGCCACCGCGATAGCCCCGCATTACGTTGGGGCCCAAAATTGGGATTTCAATTTCTGAACTTAATTTTTAAGGGGAAATCTAGTCTTTTCATAAGCCCCCTATTCATGAATAACACTGAATTAATCCTATTCCAACTATTATATGCTCACTTTTCATCAACTTCCTCTCAAAGAAACCCTAGAGCATCAAAATTTAATTCTCAAGAAATCCAAATTCCATAATTCTTTCTCCAAGGAAACTCAAAATTCAAGGCTTCCAATTCAAGATAATGAAGAATCCATCTTCAAGAGAATAAATAGGAATACAAAATCATGTGTTCTTATCAATTGTGTCAATTAATTTATGTGGGGGGTTTTAACAAGGATAATCCTTTCATCCTTGTGACCAGTTTTTGAAGATAAATTTTGTATGAATTTAGATAAGTTTTAAATTAGGTTTCATACCCATTATTATTATTTTCAATATTATGAGGTTTCAAGTGATTTAGATGTTGAATTACATGTCTACTGTTGTATTTTTATGTGTATTGCAGTAATTTCCAAATTTGGACTTGAATTATCGGTATTTTCATTACTTAGCATTAGTTTTATGATGATTTGATATTAAATAGATGAATGGGTTACTAGCCCGAGTTTGAATGTTGTTATTTCAAGAAGATTATGCTTTTAAGCATCCCATGATTTGGTATATTTAGCTTTTGAACAAAGATTTGATCTATTGATCTCAATTTAAATATGGAATCCACTTTACAGATTTAGCTACAGTTTACAGAAAATAGATTTACAAGAGGTTTTCATTGTAATCCCTTATATTAGTTTTTAAATGTGGATTTCCAACAGATTAAAAGGAGTAGTATTTATCACCATGTTGGGTATGTTCACATACCCTATAACTATGAGCCAACAAAATTTTAGATTATCAGATTATTCCCATTTTTATATGGATTACAGATACAGATGTGATCATTTAGATTTTGTTATACTCCTTTCCAAGAGTATGACACCTCTCCCCAATATGTGATTTTCCCATAAAGGAACTAGACGTTGGACGCTATGATAGCTCACTTATTGTATGTCGATTGGAAGAACCTCCATAACAGTAAAGCCTTACAAAATAGTTCAAAAAGTATTTTCCTAATAAAAAAGCCTACAACATAACAAAATAGCTTTCAGAAACTAAGTGTAAAGGCTCATGACTTCATTCTTTTTTGGTTTAATTTGGTGTTTTATTAATAATCATCAAAAAATAATGGACAACCCCATTATACAAATAAACATTCTAAGCCTATTTATTTGACCCAGCCCAACCCAAATCCATTTAAAATAAATATAATCTGTAGGGTTTCCAAAATAGACAAGTTTTCTAATCCATATCTCATTCGCACCTCCTTTCAACATATTTCTTCCCTTCTTCAACTGTGGATTATTTCGATTGGTACTCTGGATAATCAATCTAGTTCTGCCTTCTTGTCGATGATTCTCTTGCTGATTTAGCTTCTAAAATTAAGCATTTCCTCCTTTGCTTTATTGTATCAACTTCCTGTTGCTTAAATATTGATGTTGCCTCTTTTGTAACTGATCTCTCTAATGTATAGGACTTTGAAAGGCTTTTTTATCAGCTCTGAGGGATCTAGTTAACTGTGCTAAGCTGCGATGTTTCTTATTTGCCTTTGTGAATTTCTTCTTATTCCGATGCTTGCCTTAGTGTTTCTTTCTTGTGATGCTCAGATCTAGAAGGGATAAATATAAGGGATTCTTGGACCCACAAAGATTCTGGTAGATGTTTTACACCCAGGTTTACGAAGCTTAAATCGACCCATAGGTCCTTTCATGAAGCTGAGAATCTATTTTGTTGGTTGAAGTAGACTAGGCTAGCTGTAAGATGCTTTGTTTTTGTTGTTTTTATGTATTGTACATATATAGCATGTATAATAAGCATCCTAAACCCCCCTTTGCCCTCTATCCCTTTACTGGTGTGATTCTCAATTAAAGGCACTGCCATTTATCACTATTAAGAATAGCTTTTCCTCTATTGTGAAGTTATTGAAAATTAGTAATAGTGACTGCTCCTGAATCTATGGCTAGATTAGCAAGATGATCAGCTAAATGATTCCCTTCCCTTTAAATATGTTGATAATTGACTTACTTATCTTCCATATGTTGTTCTATCTCCTTGACTATACTTGCAATATTCCATGGACACTTCCAACTTCCTGTTAATATCTTCTACATAATAAGAGATTTCATCTGAATTATTATCTTATCAAAGTATGCCTAATTACAATGCTTAGATGCATGTAGAATAAAATTTGCCACTACTTGTATACTGTCTGCACATTCTTGTCGTTCTGCTTTAGCATATAGAATAACTCAATTACCATCCCTCAGACATAAAGCATATGAAATTCCACCCTCTTCTTTTCTGACTGCACCATACGTATTATATTTTACCCATCCATCTTATGGAATGTCCCACATCACTTTAGTCACCTTAATATTGCTTTTAGACTTAGCCAACTCTTACAAAATTTGAGGCCATTCAATAGGGAAAACTTTTGTTGGTTTTCTGACCATCAATTGTAGCCTCAAATTTCTTGTTATGTTATAAATAAGTCTCAATCCTATAGTGTTCTTGTTATCATGCTGCTTTCTATTTATTCTTCTCCAAAGTTTCAATAGAATTATGCTGGGTAGAGCATTGAAATATGGTTAGTCTCTCATCCTCACCTCAGCCTCCCACAACTTGAGAATAGTACCCTTTAATGTTAAGTCTTGGATATATATAACTGCAAAAGAAGAAAAGTAAGACCAAGTCCTATTAGCATATTGTGACCTTCAGAAGACATATGCAAGTTCTCCATTATAGGTTCCTCACATCACCAACATTTAGATGGACCCTACATTCCCCATCTTCTAGCATTATCATCTACCGGTATTCTACTTTTCCATAACCTCCACATAAAGAAGCATATTTTAAAATTTAACCCTTTAATCCAAATATACTTATAAATGTTACTTAGGTGACCCTTGTTCCTGATATATTGCCAAGCAGTATTAACTGTTAACTCTCTCTTTGAATCTATGCACCGTACTGGAATGTCCTAACCTTCTCCTATAGGGGGTTGAACTTTAGTAAGAATATGCTCAACCATTTCTGGTGTGAACATATTTGTGATCAATTGTTCATCCTATCTTCCCTCTCTTATAATATCTTTGACTTATTGATACTGCATATTCTTCTCCTAGTTGCCTTCCATTAAAGATAATGATTTACCATACCCAGTCCAATTATCTAACCATAAATCAGCATTTCTTTCCCTTAGTTGACATACTATCAAATGCTCTACTAATTCTCTAGCAATTAACATCTTTTTCCACACTTGTGTTTCCCCTGAGCCAGTTTTCCATAAAATCATTGTTGGATGTTCCTTTATACAATATTTATTCAACATGTAATCTCTCCAAATGGGTTTTGTTTTCCTAAAGGTTCACTAAATTTTACAGAATAATGCCATAGAAATAACAGACAATCTTACAAAACCAAGCCCTCATTCCTTTTGTGGCAGACACACATCCTGCCACTTCACCTAATGCCTACCCATTTCCCTAATTTTGCTACTCCAAAAGAAATGAGCTAGAAATATTTGCATAGAATTCAGAACATTCAGAGGTTGATTCATTACTGATAAATAGTGAATAGGAACACTCTGCAACACATATTAAATCAACACTGCTCTACCTCTATATAAAAGAAGTTTTCCTTTCCAATTTTGTACCTTATTTTCTATCTTATTCATCTACTATTGGTAATACTCTTTTTTTATCCTCATATAGAAAATAGGTCAACCAAGGCATGTAAAAGGAAAATCTTTCCTCAGAATGCCTGTAGCAACTTCTACTAATATTCTCATTCCATTTGAAACCCCCTTGTGCAGATAGATTACACTTTTTTCTTTGTTAATATTCTGTCCAGATACTGCTTCATACTTGTCCAAAGTATTAGACACCAACTACAACGTTCTGACTTCAGCTTTGCATTATATAATCATATTAGCTGCACAAGCTAAGAGGTTCAATTTAGGACTTTCTATTGGAATACCAAATAGCTTAAACTCCTTTTCCTACATCAGTTTCTTCATATTCCTAGACTGAACTTCAGCTGCAATAATGAAAAAAGTAGGTGATAAAGGATCACCTTACTTCAATCCTCTTGATGATTTAAAAAATCCTTTTGGCTGCCTATTCAAAAAAATTGAATACCAATTGTTTTCTAAAAATCAATGCACCATGTCTATAAGAACTTCCAAGGAATCCATTTTCCTCAATACCTTGGTAAAAAAAATCCATTCCACCTTATCTTATGCCTTCATCATATCTAATTTTATAACCATATTAGGAGGTTTACCCCTTTTTTTATTTCTAAAACTATTTCTTGAACCACCAATACATTCTCAACTATGCTCCTTCCCTGAATAAAACCTGCTTGTTCTGGTGATATCAAATGAGGTAATATGCCTTTAATACTCTCATGAATAATTCTTTAGAAGATTTTATTCACAAAATTACTAAGTGATATAGGCTTCATATCTGTAAAAGTATTCCCTACTAATTTTTTTTTGTAATAATACCAAATTAGTATGAGTAATGAATCTAGGAAGTTGGTATCCACAAAAGAAAGCTATTACCATTTTGTGTATGTTATTCTTTATAATTTCCCATGAATCCTGATAAAAGGCTCCAGTAATTCCATCAGGTCCCGCTGCACTGTTCCTATTCAAGCCCATTACTGGATCTTTTCCTTCATCATTAATAAGAATTCTCAAGATCTCCTTATTCAGATCCTCGGTTACTAGCTTGGTATTTTATCTAGAATAGAAAATCCTCTACATCTTCCTTTTTAGTAAATTGATTATTAAAGAAAATATAATAATTTAATCATCTATCTCTTGTTCTTCTTCCATCCACTCACCTTCTCCATTCTATATTCTTCTGATTCTTAATCTACTCCTTCATCCTTTAACAATTGTATGGAAGAATGTTGTGTCCTTTTCTCCATCTTTACACCATTAATCCTGCTTTCTGCCTCTAGAAATCTTCTTCACTCTTTAACTGTAAATTTAACTCAGCTTGAGCCTAATTCAAATTTTCCCTATTTATTCTACTTGGATTCTCATCAAATTGCTTTTTTTTTTTTAACTTTAATAATATCTTCCTGTGTTCCTATTTCCTAGAATATATTACCAAAATTTTCTTTACTCTACCTTGTCTAGGTTTCCTTAGTTTTCTTGAGCTTCTGATGAAACACAATGAAAGGATTCCCTTCTATCTGTGTTGTCCAATTCTGCTTGATCACTTCCAAGCATGATTCTTTCTTCAGCCACCAATACAAAAATCTGAATGATCTAATAATATGCTCCTTTTCTATTCTAAAATGAATTAGCATAGGATAATGATCTGATCCATATTTAGGTAAATGCTCCACATCCATTATCTGAAATAAATTATGTAGCCTATCATTGTACAACACTCTATCCAACCTTTTAAATATCCAATCTTCATCAGTTCTCCTATTTCACCAAGTATATCTACTTTCTTTAAAATTAAGGTTCTTCTAGATTACACAAATTTATTTACTGGTTAAAATTATGTATTTCATTGAATGTAACTAGAAACCGCCCCCCCCTTCCCCCAATTTTCCTCTTTCGTATGATATTAAAATCACCTTCTATTATCCATGGTTATTGATATGCAGCAACCATGTCTAATAATGAGTCCCATAGTTCTTACCTTTCTCTTGAACTGCATTTGGGATATACTAATGTAGCTATCAAAGAAACATTAGTATTTTTTACTTTCTAGCTTCATAGATAATTTTCGTTCCTCATCTTTAACTATACTAAATTCCACATTTTCATCCAGGAATGCCCATATCTTACCAGTTACATTTACTACTGTATGCTTCATCCCCAATCTTCTCATGTATTCCTTTATGTACTACCTATCTTTAAAAGGTTCCATAATCCCTAAAAATATAAATAATACCATCTCTGCATTGTGATTAATATGGTGAAGACTTGTTGTGTATTAACAGACCTTATATTCCATGTTAATGTATTCATGGTTTAATCTTAGAAGTATGACTCCTTGTATGAACTGTGACTAAGGTTGCACTACTACCCTTATTCTTCTTTTTAAATTTTCCTTGCTTGTTTTTCAGAGACTTAATTTACTTTGGTGATAAATCTACATCTTTAGCTACTTGATTGATATTGTCTTCCAAGTTATTGTTATCCATGTTTTCATTGTAACTCTCCACTAGCTTATCTGATTGAATATCTAAAGGAGAAATCCCTTCTGATACCATCAATTCATTTGTTACTCCATCAAAAAACTATATTTTCTTATCTTCTTCATCCTTCTTCAACCCTTCTATGTTAATTTCCTTTTTATGTTCTATTATTTTTTTTCATTCTCATCTTGCTAAACCCCTCCTTACTGACTCTCTTCTTCCTTTTCATTCTTATCATTTTTTGTCTTCCCTTTATCTACTTTATGAATATCCTGTTGTATTTCTATCTATTTTTGAAAGCTTCTATTAACACAGTCTTTTGTACTGAGTTTCTCTCCTTCTTCTTACACTTTCTCTTATTTTTCTTTTTCTATAGATTTTGAATTAAGTTTATTGCCTTCATCTTGACCTTCCTAATCCTTTAAAATATTAAAAGAATTGGAAACTTAAAGGTGCTCATCCTTTTTCTCATTTACCTATCCTAGAATAAGACCATACCTGTCCTTACTGTATCTATCTTCCTTGTGAGCCACTGATGATTATTTGTGTCTTCTCTTCTTATGTTGCCCTGATGTTGATATTGTTGTTTCGTTTGTTCAACAGGTTCCTTATTTATTGGTTTTCTTTTTGTACCTTTGCTTTCCTCCTTCATTTTTTAATATAATTATGAATGATTGTTCCAGTAACTTTCCTCATCATGTCCTTGTAAATAGCAATCTTGACAGCACTTTGGCATATGATCATACTAAATTTGTATCCATTTGGACTTGATTTCCCCAGTGATATCATTCTTCTCATTTATTAGTATCCTTTGACATAATTTTGCAAGTAATCTACCTCCACTTTGGATCTTACACAACTAGGCCTAGTATGATTTTCAGTTGCTATGTCTATTGTGAGTGCCTCCCTAATGCTGACTGTGATGTCCCGGAAAAATTTTTCGTTAAGATCTTGGACGAAAATGTGTTGAATTCTGTTCTTTATTGTGATTAATAATTTTTATGTGTTGAATTTCTGGATATACGACCCGTTATCACGTAGAGAATCAAATAATCTTTCCAACGATATATGGATCATCCAAAACGGACACTTGAGCGATGAGTTATGATCATTCCGATTTAACCGTGAATAGTGGTGAATAGTAAAAGTACAGGAAAAAAATACCGAGGCCAGGTGACTTTTAGGTTCAATTTCAAACGATCATCACTTCTTGTACATAATAATCTAGATGAGCTACTATATATCAACAGAAAGCTCTGAAAGTCCTCTTTCTAATGAAATTGGTTTCATCCAATTTGGCCATCCGAGCAAAAAGTTATGGTCGATCTACTCAGCCTATCAAAACAGTCCACCAAAGGACAGATTTGACATTATTTGATTTTTAAGGGTATTTTGATCATTCCCACTCCAATCCATCCAGGTAAACCATGGATTTAAGTCCATTAAGAGCATTCAATAGCCCATTTTCCTTCAAAATTCTTAACACTCAAACCCTAACCCTACTACTCCAAATTTCATCCTTCTATGTCTCTTGATTGAACCGTAGAAATTTTAAATTAATTTGTGATTCGAGTTGATCATGTTAAGGGCTTCGAGAAGCACCCTTTATTTTCGTGAATAAAGCTTCGAAGTCGGAAGCTCATATTCATCTTTCACTTTTAGGTATGTGGGGCTTTGAACAAGATAATCCTTTCGATCTTGTACCCAGTATTTTTGTTGAATTATATTGACATGAGATTTTATATGTTTTACCATGAATTGGAAATATGGTTTTATATCATATATTATTGTCCATGAGCTATGGGATTATGTCATCCAATATGTGTATGATGTTGAGATAGAATTATGTCCGAAAAGTATTTGATTATGAGAGTATGATGATTTAATTTGTTAAGCCTTGGTTTATACTATCATTCCACTATTTTCTTATTATGAATTTATAATTAATATTGAAAATTCTATATCCCTACTATAGGTTGATGTCTCAAGTACCTTTAAATGAGAGTTGGTTGGTAAATTGAGAAATGTTGATATTGAAGTTGCAATGAGCCTTGGTATTTTTCGGATAGTTTTAATGAGTTAAATTGTTGAAAATATTATGTATTGAGTCTTCATATCCTTGTCCAAATGTCGAGTCAGTTATGGTTCAATGCATTGATATCTTGTTGATGTTGAGAAAGATTAAATTATTTTGAGCTAAAATGTGTTGAGTTAGGAATCCACAAATTGATATGATTTGATAAATGAGAAAGCGATTTGATTTGGTCTTTATCAAAGACCCTTGTGATATTGTGATATATTTCCTAGCGCGTTCTGAGCTTGTCGGGGAGTAGTACTTAGCACTGAGAGGGAAATTTGGTATTTTCCCAAACCTATGTACCACCATAGGGTTGTTTGATGATCATATTATTGGCCAGAGAGCCCGATTGTGATTATTGCAGTTTTAAGGTCGTACTCCTTGATAAAGAGTATGACGCTCCCGCCAATGGGGGTTTCAAATGTTGGTATTCCATGTAGCTCACATGGGGTTGTCGGTTATAGGAAACTCCCCTGTCCATAAGAATCATGTTTATTGAAATACCGAGTCACTCCGAGTTTTGATATGGTAAATCAAGTTGCCTATGATGATTTATAATGATTTATGAGGTTTTTCTCCAACATCTTCTATCTACGATGTTATGAGTTGCATGATTCAATGTCACTCAAGTCAGCTATGTCATTATGGTCCGTATGTAAGTTTTTACAAAATTTATGATATTATTTATATTTTGCATGCGCCCCTACATACTCAGTATGTATCTTGTGCTAACCCACATATTTCTCTATGGGCTACATTTTTATCATGATGTAGGTTCAGGTACTCAGCTGCAGCCGTGACAGTGATATCCGAGTGCCGCATCTACGTTCCTTCAGTGGTGAGTCCTCATGGTTCGAGGACCAAGTTGCTAGTTTTGGTGCTGTTGTTTTGTGACCCCTTTGGTCTGTTGAGTCAGTTGGGGGTTTGTCCCAATGGCTCATTGATTTTTCTGTATAGAGGCTATGTTAGACTAGTGTATTTTTGGGTTGGTTTATGTATAGATATTCCATATACGTACAGTCTAACAATATTCCGTGCCATGTGCGATGTGATATGATATGTACTTATATATATATCCTTAGCGTAGCATGTATGTTGTTATGTTGGAACCCAAGGGTAGTGTTTGTCTTAAAGGATTAGCTTGAGGCTACGTGTAGCCTTGGGCATCGTGTGGCATCTCGAGATGATATTTTGGGGTGTTACACTAATGCAATTTAAAATATTACATCTTTGGCAAAAAAAATCGAAGGAAGATCTGGCAAGGAAATACAAGCTACGGCAATTAAAGTTTCAACAGTAGGCTTGAACCATGGATCCCACTTCAAAGTCCTCATTTGCCAATATCTATCTCTCAAATTAATGTTAAAGGCTGTTGTTGACAATAATAGAACTTAATCTTCTAACAACTCAAGCCTTATTAATACATGTATTTCATCCATAACTCCTATATTACATTGGTTTTTGATTCCACATTGATTAGGAATCATTTTCCTCTGTATGTCAATATGTGTCTTGCCATAGGAAAGCTTTCCGATGATCGCATATTGAGTTTTTCCTGCATGATTAGGTTTTGAACTTCAGCCAATTTCCTCATATTGTTAGGTTACACATGTAACATAATGATAGGTTTTAGAGAAACCCTAATACTAGTATTATCCACCATTTTTGGCTTCAATAAATCAGAACACTTTGAACTATGATTCATCTTTTGATGATCGTTACTTGTCTCCCTTATACTACGCTTGCTACTGTCGTTCGGTGGGATATTCAGATATTCTTTTACATAAGTCATTAGCTACTAGATTTAAAACTTCAGATTTCAGATATAAAAGTTACTCCTTTCTACACTTAGACAACATTATTTAAAGCTAGAATACAAGTAGAACTTTTAGAAACTAAATGTTAAGACTCAATAGATCTATGCAATATGTTTTGCCATTCCTGATTATGATTTCTATTTTTTAATATTCCAACTTATGTGAGTCATCTACGCTTAGCATGTATTCATTTACAAATTTAAAATAATATTAAGATATTTATTTACTTGGGCATTCACCCCCATATTGTAACACCTCGATTCGCTGAACCAGAATGCTACACAGTGCTCATGACCCCGAGGGACCAAAAGCTAGCCCATGACTGATATCTGTACCTATATACTGCAAATCATGATATAATAATACAGTATACATAGAATTGTAAGGCCATAAGGTTCAATTGAATAAAATCATGTGGGTGAGAATACCTAAAACAACTCAATCTGAAAGCTAAGTCTGAACGTAAATCTGAAAGCCTCTAAACTATCTGAATAAGTAGTTGAAGGAACATGTCTCCAACTAACTCCATAAAATTGAACTGAAGAAATAAATAAATGTATCAAATCATATTGTCCTTGAATCAATGAGGATTCACTGTGTCTCTGCGACTGGAATGCTACCGCTACTGCTGGGCTGGAGCTCATATCTCAGAATGTATGGTGTAACATGAAAAGAAAGTACCATAGCGTAAATGCGTCAGTACAACTGGAGTACTGAGTATACGAGGAAGGTAGGCTGAACATAAAGGGTTTCATGCATGAACAACACTGACTGACTAATATGAACGTGGGAGTGTAAACACACATATATAGAAACTGGGACCGTGAATATGTGATAGCATGACCTGTAAGCTAATACATGGTTTACTGATAACTTTCATGATTGATACTGAAACTGATAACATGGACGACTGTATCTGACAATCCTGTATATACTAAAATCTAAAGAACACCCTGAGTTCTTTTATTGAGACTGATACTGAAACTGTGGGAAGTAGTGTTTAACCGATATGCCCTATATATGTCGTTATGGCTAAGCTGGGGTCCAATCTCTGCCCTTAATGGATGGATTTCAATACCGTGCCACGGGTAAGGACAGCATGTGACTGACCCTTATCTGGCGGGTACTCAATGAGAACAATGGGAACCCTAAACTGACAGGTTAAGCCACCTCATCAACCCTAATCTGACGGGTTAAGATGTCTCAACCTACGCTGGCTACGTAGTTTTGGAACACAAAGATCACTACTAAGAATCACACCCTGAACTGGCGGGTGAGTTCCCATCCTTGGATTCACTCGGTGCTAACATCTACTCCCATCTGGAGGGACTGGACATGAATAACTGACTGTGCATGACTTAATCTTACTGAATTCCGTTGACTGGCTGAATGTTATTGATATTTGACAACCGACTAAGATCATGAGGTTTTCCTGAGTCTCATGACTGACTAAAGTCTATGGAATCATAGCTTGAGTTCGGATATCGTGAAATATGACATGGCTATAGGAACACAGCTATAGTTTTCGAGTACAAGTACCCTCAGGACTCGATAGGAAGAAACTGACGCACATGACATGACTTGATCACAAGATTTGAGTCCACAATTCACAATATCATAAGTAAGGCTTTCATAATAAGAATGATTCTCAAAAAACTATCACATGATCGGGAATGCACACAACATGTATATGCTTGCATGGCTTCAATAACATGGTCATTCCATATCGCAACAATATCATGAGCATCTCGTACATCTTCTTCAATTCAAGACAATAGCATGGGGAACACGTTCAATATAAACTTAGAACATGGAATAGTCATTTAGGACTTACTATGTCATAAAAGCATGATTTCTATTCCCTTAGGTATTTTCACAAACACCTTACATGCACATCTTAGGCATAGGTGGATTCATCAAGATTACAAATATTCAACCACCAATTTCATATATTTATACGTTAAATACCACCATATCATCACAATAAACATACAAAGATCCCATCTTAGGCATCATCAAACTCCAACCACATGAACATCAACCAACAACAACATAAACATCATAATACAAAATTTAGAAGATGGTTCTTGAGCTTCATGGATAAAAGGAGTCCATGA